>NW_016834786.1:238410-240561 GCF_001698545.2 Rhinopithecus bieti | reverse complement strand
TTTTTTTTGAGATGGAGTCTCGCTCTGTCGCCCAGGCTGGAGTGCAGTGACTGGATCTTGGCTCACTGCAAGCTCTGCCTCCCGGGTTTACGCCATTCTCCTGCCTCAGCCTCCCTAGTAGCTGGGACTACAGGCGCCCGCCACCACTCCCAGCTAGTTTTTTTTGTATTTTTTAGTAGAGACGGGGTTTCACCGGGTTAGCCAGGATGGTCTCGATCTCCTGACCTCATGATCCGCCCGTCTCGGCCTCCCAAAGTACTGGGATTACAGGCTTGAGCCACCGCGCCCAGCCTAATTTTTGTATTTTTAATAGAGACGGAGTTTCACCGTGTTGGCCAGGCTGGTCTCGATCTCTTGACCTCATAATTTGCCCACCTCGACCTCCCAAAGTGCTGGGATTACAGGCATGAGCCATTGCACCCAGCCTTGCCTGAAACTTTATATGTCTACCTCCCAAAGTGCTAATATTACAGGCATGAGCCACCACGTCCAGTAAGTATTCTTAACATACTTACTGTTGTCAGACCTGTGGACTGAATCTGGAAGCATCATTTCAGGTGGCTCGTGGGTCAGAGTGTTGGAGTCTTAGTGGGCCCATGTCTTTGGTGGGTTGATTACTGGTCTTTCTTTTCCAGCCACACTCTGGACTCAGTGAAATTGTTGCTGTTACTTCCATGAAATTTACATATGGAAAGGCAGTTGTCATCTAGTCTATGTATAGACTTAGAGAAAAAGAGAAAGTACTGCTTGAGACTTAAGTTATTTTATGTAACTGGAAAGTAAAATAAACTTGATGTAACCAGGTACCCTGAATATGTTCCAAATGTAGTCCAGTGAAATATTACAGGGTTGGTACTACACTTAGCATCCAAAGCTGCTTGTACAGTCAAGAAGAAGGATGTATACAGGGCTGAGAAAATTATTAACCTTTACAAGAAATGATTTTGTATATCTGAGCAAGAATTAAAATGAAATTTAGGAAATGTAGAAGCCAGGTTAGATAATTGTATCAATGGAGTAAAAAACAAAGTATAGAAACAAGTGAAAGTTTTTAGAGACCTGAAGCTATTAGAATTAATTCTAGCCAAGGACCTGGAATTTGGCCAAAATACATTACTTTGCTTTATCTTCACATTTGTTCTATTGCCCGTGATTTTTTTTTTTTTTTTTGAGACGGAGTCTCGCTCTGTCGCCCAGGCTGGAGTGCGGTGGCCGGATCTCAGCTCACTGCAAGCTCTGCCTCCCGGGTTCACGCCATTCTCCTGCCTCAGCCTCCCAAGCAGCTGGGACTACAGGCGCCTGCCTCCTCACCCGGCTAGTTTTTTGTATTTTTTAGTAGAGACGGGGTTTCACCGTGTTAGCCAGGATGGTCTCGATCTCCTGACCTCGTGATCCGCCCGTCTCGGCCTCCCAAAGTGCTGGGATTACAGGCTTGAGCCACCACGCCCGGCCTGCCCGTGATTTTTTTAAAACACAATTCTTTTTACAAGAGAAAATGTTGTCTTTTTAAAATCTGATATGGCTAGAAAATAATAAAACTGATGTTAAAAAATAAGAAAACAATAAAACTGGTGGTTACACAAGAAGGAGCTCTCAATTGATAATTTTATTTTCACCTAGCTCACATTTGGTTTCCAAAATACGCCACAAAAAATTCCTCTTGCAGGAATTTTTCTCTGGGCTCTGGCAGTATTCATGATCTCTTCTCTAGAAGAGAAAAAAAAAAATCTCTCATTTTAGAAACCGTCAGATACAAAGGAAAAAGTGAGGCGATTTCAGCTCTTCACACTTAACACCAATTCTCTGTCCTTTTATGCAGGGAAGAAAAGAGTCTTGCCCTAATTTGGTATTGGTCCTGCCCTTTCCATGAGAAAAGTGGGAACCCTGGACTTTGTTTTTACTAACTTATTTTCTGTTAAAACTAAAAGTTCTGGCCGGGCGCGGTGGCTCAAACCTGTAATCCCAGCACTTTGGGAGGCCGAGACGGGCGGATCACGAGTTCAGGAGATCGAGACCATCCTGGATAACACGGTGAAACCCTGTCTCTACTAAAAATACAAAAACTAGCTGGGCGAAGTGGCGGGCGCCTGTAGTCCCAGCTACTCAGGAGGCTGAGGCAGGAGAATGGCGTAAACCCGGGAGGCGGAGCTT
>NW_016834786.1:223919-237659 GCF_001698545.2 Rhinopithecus bieti | reverse complement strand
AAAATGTTGTCTTTTTAAAATCTGATATGGCTAGAAAATAATAAAACTGATGTTAAAAAATAAGAAAACAATAAAACTGGTGGTTACACAAGAAGGAGCTCTCAATTGATAATTTTATTTTCACCTAGCTCACATTTGGTTTCCAAAATACGCCACAAAAAATTCCTCTTGCAGGAATTTTCTCTGGGCTCTGGCAGTATTCATGATCTCTTCTCTAGAAGAGAAAAAAAAAAATCTCTCATTTTAGAAACCGTCAGATACAAAGGAAAAGTGAGGCGATTTCAGCTCTTCACACTTAACACCAATTCTCTGTCCTTTTATGCAGGGAAGAAAAGAGTCTTGCCCTAATTTGGTATTGGTCCTGCCCTTTCCATGAGAAAAGTGGGAACCCTGGACTTTGTTTTACTAACTTATTTTCTGTTAAAACTAAAAGTTCTGGCCGGGCGCGGTGGCTCAAACCTGTAATCCCAGCACTTTGGGAGGCCGAGACGGGCGGATCACGAGTTCAGGAGATCGAGACCATCCTGGATAACACGGTGAAACCCTGTCTCTACTAAAATACAAAACTAGCTGGGCGAAGTGGCGGGCGCCTGTAGTCCCAGCTACTCAGGAGGCTGAGGCAGGAGAATGGCGTAAACCCGGGAGGCGGAGCTTGCAGTGAGCTGAGATCCGGCCACTACACTCCAGCCCCAGTGACAGAGTGAGACTCTGCCTCAAAAAAAAAACAAAAAACAAAAACAAAAAAAAACAAAACTGAAAGTTCTTGGCCAGGCGCAGTGGCTCATGCCTGTAATCCCAGCACTTTGGGAGGCCAAGGCAGGTGGATCAGCTGAGGTCAGCAGTTCGAGACCAGCCTAGCCAACATGGTGAAACACTGTCTCTACTAAAAATACACAAATCAGCCAGGCGTGGTGGTGGGCGCCTGTAATCCCAGCTACTCAGGAGGCTGAAGCAGGAGAATCACTTGGACCTGGGAGGTGGAGGTTGCAGTGAGCTGAGATCTAACCATTGCACTCCAGCAGTGAGCCGAGATTGCACCATAGCACTCCACCTGGGCAACAAGAGTGAAACTCCATCTAAAAAAAAAAATCTGAAAGTTCTTGAGTTTTCTTTTTTGTTGTTCTTATTTTGTAATTATTTCTTTAAATTTATTATTTTTGTTTTTTAGAGACAAAGTCTCACTGTGTTGCCCAGTCTGGTCTTGAATTCCTGGGCTCAAGCAGTCCTCCCTTTTCAGCCTTCCAAAGTGTTGGGATTACAGGCGTGAGCCACTGAGCATGTTCCCTTTTTGTTTTGTTTTGTTTTGTTTTGTTTTTTGTTTTTTTTGTTTTTGTTTTTTGAGACAGAGTTTCACTCTTGTTGCCCAGGCTGGAGTGCAATGGCATGGTCTCAGCTCACTGCAGCCTCCACCTCCCGGGTTCAAGCAATTCTCCTGCCTCAGCCTTCCACATAGCTGGGATTACAGGCACCCGCCACCATGCCTGGCTAATTTTTGTATTTTTAGTAGAGATGGGGTTTCGCCACGTCAGCCAGGCTGTTCTCAAACTCCTGACCTCAGGTGATCCACCTGCCTCAGCCACACAAAGTGCTGGGATTACAGGTGTGAGCCACCACGCCCGGCCCCTTTTCTTTTTTTCTGAGATGGAGTCTTGCTCTGTTGCCCAGGCTGGAGTGCAGTGGTGTGATCTCAGCTCACTGCAGTCTTTACCTCCCGGGTTCAAGCAGTTCTCTCTCTTGTCTCAACTTCCCAAGTAACTGGGATTACAGGCGCCCGCCACCAAGCCTGGCTAATTTTTGTATTTTTAGTAGAGATGGGGTTTCACCACATCAGCCAGGCTGTTCTCAAACTCCTGACCTCAGGTGATCCGCCTGCCTCAGCCACGCAAAGTGCTGGGATTACAGGCATGAGGCACCACGCCCAGCCCCTTTTCTTTTTTTCTGAGATGGAGTCTTGCTCTGTTGCCCAGGCTGGAGTGCAGTGGTATGATCTCAACTCACTGCAGTCTTTACCTCCTGGGTTCAAGCAATTCTTCTGTCTCAGCTTCTCAAGTAGCTGGGAATACAGGCGCCCACCACCAAGCCCAGCTAATTTTTGTATTTTTAGTAGAGATGAAATTTCACTATGTAGGCCAGGCTGGTCTCGAATTCCTAACCTCAAGTGATCCACCTGCCTCGGCCTCCCAAAGTGCTGAGATTACAGGCATGAGCCACTGTACCTGGCCTTCCCTTTTCTTTTTTTTCTTTTCTTTTTTTTTTTTTGAGACGGACTCTTGCTTTGTCACCCCGGTTGGAGTGCAGTGGCGTGATCTTGGCTCCCTGCAACCTCCGCCTCCTGGGTTCAAGTGATTCTCTTGCGCCACCCTCCCTAATAGCTGGGATTACAGGCGTGCACCCCAATGCTCCGCTGATTTTTGTATTTTTAGTAGAGATAGGGTTTCACCATGTTGGCCAGGCTAGTCTTGAACTCGTGACCTCAGGTGATCTGCCCACCGTGGCCTCCTAAAGTGCTGGGATTACAGGCATGAGCCACCTCCCCTTTTCTTTTTTGAAAGAAGAGTTTTCATGACCATTTGCTTTTCTTCCAACTGACCAATATGTTAAACTTAGCAACAAGTTTATCTTGGAGATCCATATTTCCAGTTGGTTAATGGGGAGTAGAAGTTAACTAAAGACTTGCAGCTGAAAAAAAAAACAGAAAAACTTCAAAAAAACTTCAGCTAATTTACTTTCTGTCAGTAGAGTTTTCATTTTATGTCTTCTCTCACATGACACTGTAATAACCCTAATCATCCTTTTTCTTTTTTTCTATAGCATTACCAGGAGAGTGACAAGGGTGAGGTATGTTGGAGCTGATTTCTAAGCATGAGGGCCTTTCCCTTGCAAGTTATTATTGCTTTTGGGGCCTCTTTTGGGGAAAAGCCAAGTAGTCAGTCTCCTATTCATCTCAGTGAGTGTTGTCCTATGGGGTGGCCACCAGTTTGGACAGTTCTGTTTGAAACCATCAGGATGGCTGGGCATGGTGGCTCATGCCTGTAATCCCAGCAGTTTTAGAGGCCAAAGTGGGAGGATCACTTGCATCTAAGAGTTTGAGACCAGCCTGGGCAATATAGTAAGACCCCTTCTCTACAGAAAATCAGAGATTAGCGGGGCCTGGTGGCACACACCTCTGTAGTCTCAGCTACTTGGGAGGTTGAGGTGGGAGGATCACTTGAGCACAGGAGGTCAAGACTGCAGTGATCCATGATCATATCACTGCACTCAGCCTGAGTGACAGAGCAAGACCCTATCTCAAAAGAAATGAAAACCATCAAGATCGGCCGGGCGTGGTGGCTCACGTCTGTAATCCCAGCGCTTTGGGAGGCCGAGGCAGGCGGGGATCACAAGGTTAGGAGATCGAGACCATCCTGGCTAACGTGTTGAAACCCCTCTCTACTAAAATACAAAAATTAGTGGGGCATGGTGGTGAGCAACTGTAATCCCAGCTACTTGGGAGGCTGAGGCAGGAGAAGCACTTGTAACCAGAGGTCGAGCTTTGCAGTGAGCCGAGATTGTGCAACTGCACTCCAGCCTGGGTGACAGAGCGAGACTCCGTCTCAAAAAAAAAAAAAAAAAGAAACCATCAAGATCTCTATTTTCTTTGATTTTGATTTCCAGGAGTTAGGACCTGGAAATATACAGAAAGAAGTCTCATCTTCCTTTGACCGCGTTATCAAGGAGGTAAGAGATGAATTACATCCTGTGCTGTTTGCCCAGATCAAACTGTGGTGTTGCAACTATGGAATCAGAATCATCAGGCCTGTGTGTTCATGTCTGTTCCCAAATGAAATTAAACCTTCAAATTAATTTGGGCTTTACTACATGTATAACATTAAAAAGAGAGAGGATCAGTGCTTGCTGTTCAGAATAGATGTATTTCAAGAAAACACATTTTGCCCACACATTCCATCTTTAAAATACTGAAAGTCTTCTAATAGTGTTGAAAACCTCAGGAATAAAAGTGTTAAAATAGGCCAGGTGTGGTGGCTCACGCCTGTAATCCCAGCACTTTGGGAGGCCAAGGCAGGAAGATCACTTGACCCCAGGAGTTAGAGACCAACTTATGCAACATAGTGAGACCTCGTCTCTACAAAAAATAGAAAACTAGGTGTGTGGTGGCGCATATCTGTAGTCCCAGGTACTTGAGAGGCTGCGGTGAGAGGATTACGTGAGCCCAGGAAGTTGAGGCTGCAGTGAGCTATGATTGTGCCACCACACTCCAGCCTGTGTGACAGAGCAAGACTCTGTCATTAGAAAAAAGTATTAAAATAGCGGCCAGGCCCTTTGTATGTTGGATAGTATCTATGCAGAAATGCTCTTTTGACATTTTTCTGACTCTGAAATGTTCCTCTTCACCCATTTCCCACCCCCATCTTCTGCTATAGGTTTTTCTGTGCCTGGCTTTCAGAACTATTCTCTTATTTCTTAAGTCTTCACATTGTCTTAATTGTCATTAATGAAGTCACAATTTTATCCAGGAAATGCAGCCGTCTAAAATACATATTCCAAGGGTTGGGCGCAGTGACTCACGCCTGTAATCCCAGCACTTTGAGAGGCCGAGGCGGGCGGATCACCTGAGGTCAGGAGTTCGAGACCAGCCTGACCAACATGGAGAAACCCCGTCTCTACTAAAAATACAAAAATTAGCTGGGCAAGGTGGCGCATGTCTGTAATCCCAACTACTCGGGAGACTGAGGCAGGAGAATCGCTTGAACCTGGGAGGCGGAGGTCGTGGTGTGCCAAGATTGCGCCATTGCACTCCAGCCAGGGCAATGAGAGTGAGACTCCATCTCTCTCTCTCTCTCTCTCTCTCTCTCTTTCTCTCTCTCTCTCTCTCTATATATATATATGTATTCCAAAACAAACATTACTAAAGGTCTGGAAACCAGATAAATTAGCTCTATTTTCTGTAAATTTTCATGAAATTAGTTTGCTTAAAAGCAGGGATAAATGTATTACTATGCAATTAGTATTTTTCTTAGTTTGCCCATCCTGTCCCATAGGATCTTATGCCCTTGGGGAAGGGGTGAAGGCTGTCTTAAAACTCAGTGACTAGGCCGGGTGTGGTGGCTCACACCTATAATCCCAGAACTTTAGGAGGCCAAGGCAGGCGGATCATGAGGTCAGGAGGTCGAGACCATCCTGACTAGCCAGCCCGGCCAACATGACGAAACCCCGTCTCTACTAAAAATACAAAAAAAATTAGCCGGGCATGGTGGTGGGTGCCTGTAAATCCAGCTACTCAGGAAGCTGATGCAGGAGAATCGCTTGAACCTGGGAGGTGGAGGTTGCAGTGAGCTGAGATCGCAGCACTGCACTCCACCCTGGGCGGCAAAGCAAGACTCCGTCTCAAAAAAAAAGAAAAAAGAAAACTCAGTGACTATAAAGATACTGTTTAAATGCAAACGCCAGCCGGGCGCGGTGGCTCACACCTGTAATCCCAGCACTTTGGGAGGCTGAGGTGGGCGGATCATGAGGTCAGCAGATGGACACCATCCTGGCTAACATGATGAAACCCTGTCTCTACTAAAAAATACAAAAAAAAAAAGAAAATTAGCCAGGCATGATGGCGGGTGCCTGTAGTCCCAGCTCCTCGAGAGGCTGAGGCAGGAAAATGGTATGAACCTGGGAGGAGGAGCTTGCAGTGAGCTGAGTTCGCACCACTGCACTCCAGCCTGGGCAACAGAGCGAAACTCCATCTCAAAAAAAAAAAGCAAAAGCCAATGGTAGACCTGCTACATTTACAATCCCAGAACCTAAATGCAAATATTATAATTTAATTTTCTTTATTACCTCCTGATAGAGTCCTAGAGTAGAAAGATCAACTAGGAAGAACACAGCAGCTCTAAGATACTGCACAATTACTGGGTTGTAGTCACAAAACTAAGTTGTTCTCTTCGCCCAAAAATATGGGTAGAGACTAAGTGGAGCCTGCCATTTGTCTAGAATGATATTGGACTCTCCAAAATCACTTACCAATAAAGAGAGCAACTTAATAATCTCAACAAAGGCCTCATATTTTTTTTTCAGTTTAATGACTGTCTGTTGGTGACCTTTCCTGTTTCTTTATTTTTTCTCATACCTGTGAAATTGAGAAAACAACAGAAGCCTGCTTTGCAGAGAAATTTTGAGAAGTAACTATAATCGAACATTGAAATCCATGAGTGAAAAGTATGATAAAAGTGAATGAGATCTTTCTCATCCCATTCAAACTCTTCTCCTTTTTTTTTTTGAGGTGGAGTCTCGCTCTGTCGCCCAGGCTGGAGTGCAGTGGCCGGATCTCAGCTCACTGCAAGCTCCGCCTCCCGGGTTCATGCCATTCTCCTGCCTCAGCCTCCCGAGTAGCTGGGACTACAGGTGCCCGCCACCTTGCCCGGCTAGTTTTTTGTATTTTTTTTTTAGTAGAGACGAGGTTTCACCGTGTTAGCCAGGATGGTCTCGATCTCCTGACCTCGTGATCCGCCTGTCTCGGCCTCCCAAAGTGCTGGGATTACAGGCTTCAGCCACCGCGCCCGGCCTCAAACTCTTCTTGACTCCAGCCAGAACAGGAGGGCTGTGTCATTCACTTTCTTATCCTATACCACGATATCCACCCACATTCCTTCTCACAGGCATTTGAGTGTCATTTATTTAGATTTCAGAAGTGTGTGTTGATTGTTTCTAGACAACTCGAGAGATGATCGCTCGTTCTGCTGCTACCCTCATCACACATCCCTTCCATGGTATGTTTGCAGTTGACAACTGACCTTTCTTTTATAACCTGATCTCTCCTGACCACTTAGATAGGTTGATGTGGCGGTTGACTAAAATGCCTTGCCTGCATGTTTTTGTTTGCTTGCTTGTTTTGGCTTTTATCAGATTTATCCAGATAGCAAAATGTCTTTAGGTGGAAAATCTTTTTTTTCCAGGGCGATCAAAATCTATCTTAACATAGTTTTTTGTTGTTGTTGTTGTTTTTGTTGTTTGTTTGTTTTGAGACAAGAGTTTTGCTCTTGTTGCCCAGGCTGGAGTGCAGTGGTGCAATCTCGGCTCACTGAAACCTCAGCCTTTCGGGTTCAAGCAATACTCCTGTCTCAGCCTCCTGAGGAGCTGGGATTACAGGCGCATGCCACCACGCCTGGATAATTTTTGTATTTTTGGTAGTGGTGGGATTTCATCATATTGGTCAGGCTGGTCTTGAACTCCTGACCTCTGGTGATCCACCCGCCTCGGCCTCCCAAAGTGCTGGGATTACAGGCGTGAGCCACCGCACCTGGCCTTAACATAGTTGTAAACATCTTTTCTCTATGTTCCACAGTGATCACTCTGAGATCTATGGTACAGTTCATTGGCAGAGAATCCAAGTACTGGTAAGTGTTTTTGTTTTCACATACTCAAGGAGATCTTTTGAAGCCAAAGTACTAGGATAATACTACTTTATATTTTTATGATACCTTACAGTTTGTAGAACAAATTTGTATCTGATGTCATTTGATCTGCACAAAAAACAATAAAATAGGAGAAAATACGCCCAGGCAGGTTTAGTAGCCTACCTAGGATTTCAGAGTAAGTTGCAGAGCCCCTGACTCCATATGACTATACACCTAGGTAGTTAGTATCTTCACTCCTATCTCCAAATTTAGCTATCTTTGCAGAGTGAGAGAGTGCTAGAAAAGTGTGAGGGAAGGAGTTTGTAGATTTGACCTTGTCCAATGTGATAATTGAAATTATTTTGTTTATAGCTCCAAAATAATCTTAATATATTTTATCTTTTCTTCTTGTGTACATAGTGGACTTTGTGATTCCATAGTAACCATCTATCGGGAAGAGGGCATTCTAGGATTTTTCGCGTGAGTAAATATTGATTAGTATGTAATTTTTGTATGAGTGGGAAACATTTCCTGAAAATAAGGACAGTGGGCTGGGTCCAGTGGCTCACACCTGTAATCCCAGCACTTTGGGAGGCCGAGGCGGGCAGAACACGAGGTCAGGAGATCGAGACCATCCTGGCTAACACAGTGAAACCCCGTTTCTACTAAAAATACAAAAAAATTAGCCGGGCATGGTGGCAGGCGCCTGTAGTCCCAGCTACTCTGGAGGCTGAGGCGGAGAATGGCGTGAACCCAGGAAGCGGAGCTTGCAGTGAGCCAAGATCACGCCACTGCACTCCAGCCTGGGGGACAGAGTGAGACTCCATCTCAACAAAAAAAAAAAGAAAGAAAATAAGGACAGTGAATCTTTGTTTCATCCTTGGGGAAAATGTACTCCCTGGGCTTACCTCACATTACATTCTAGTTATTTTTTTTCTTTTTTCTCTGCAGAAAGGTATTTAGGCCCCATATGACTAGAATTCTCTTGTGAAGACCCCAAACCTTTGCTTCTAGATACTTAAAACATTTGAGGCCAGGCATAGTGGCTCATTCCTGTAATCCCAGACTTTAAGAGTCCAGGGTGGTTGGATCACCTGAGGTCAGGAGTTCAAGACCAGCCTGGCCAACATGGTAAAACCCCGTCTCTGGGTGTGGTGGTGTGCACCTATAATCCCAGCTACTCGGGAGGCTGAGGCAGGATAATTGCTTGAACCCGGGAGGTGGAAGTTACAGTGAGCTGAGATTGTGCCACTGTACTCCAGCCCGGGCAACAGAGTGAGACTCCATCTCACAAAATAAAAATAAAATAAAAGATAAAATTAAATAAGAAATTTCTTTTTTTAACAAAGGACTTAATTCCAAGTTTCTACCCTTATAGTAAACTCCCAATTCTATATAGATAATAAAATGAGAAAATTAAATGTTGAAAATGGGGAAATCATCTTAACTTGTATTTTCCTTAACTTACTAAAAGATACGTTTTTGCAAGACTTGAATTTACTTTGAAAGAACTTAGACTACTACCCTCATTCTTCTATGAAGAAAAATTTTGCATCATTACCTAAATGGTTGTTTTTTTTTTTTTAATTTTCAGAGTATCTCCACATATGGATTTTGAATGTCATAAATACTCTGTGAGATAGGCAGGACAGCTATAGTTAGTATCACTTTAGAGATTAAAAAACATGGATGCTCTGAGAGTTTCATCTGCTGCCTGTCACATCGCTGATGAGTGCTGGAGCTGGCATTTGAAGCTGGTCTTCAATCCGTGTGGAAATGCTCTTCCCACTATTCCATGCTGCCTCACCTAGGTCACCTAGACCCTAGAAAGGTAGTTTTTGATGCCTCTCATCTATATCTGTACTTGGAACCATTCTTGCTTTGTAATTTTTCTCATCTTTTGTCTGCCAAATTTGAATATCAGATAGCTTAGCAAAATCATTTTTTTAAGCTGGTCAAAGCAAAACAATATTTAAGTCTCTTCTGCAAAGCACCTCGCAAATGTTTTGCCTCCCTGCTTACAGTTATGAATAGTAAGGTGGGCCACTGAGGGTATAGCCGACCTGCATTTTAAACGTAGGAACAAAAGTCACTGGAGATCAGCTTCAAGTACAGCTTGTTAACGAGAATGAACTAGGTGTGCGGGCTGGATTCTGGTGTTTGATGTCTTTTTCACTTCCCTGGAATGTTTTGTGACCTCTAATTATATGAGAAGCATTTGTACTGAAGAGCCTGTCTTTTTACTGATCACATTTTTTGGTTCTTATTTTTATTGTTTCTTCATGTAGGGGTCTTGTTCCTCGCCTTCTAGGTGACATCCTTTCTTTGTGGCTGTGTAACTCACTGGCCTACCTCGTCAATACCTATGCACTGGACAGTGGGGTAGGTTGTAACCTTCATGAGATGTGCTGGCCTTGGCTTTAATCTGGCAGCTAGTTTAGCTTTTAAAGTAAGATGTGCCAGGCGCGGTGGTTCACGTCTGTAATCCCAGCACTTTGGGAGGCCGACGCGGGCGGATTACCTGAGATCAGGAGTTCCAGACCAGCCTGGCCAACATGGTGAAACCTCGTCTCTACTAAAAATACCGAAAAAAGTAGCTGGGCCCACGTGGTGGTGCGTACCTGTAGTCCCAGCTACTTGGGAGGCTGAGGCAAGAGAATCGCTTGAACCCAGGAGGTGGAGGTTGCAGTGAGCCAAGATCATGCCACTGCATTCCAGCCTGAGTGACAGAGGGAGACACCATTTCCAAAAAGTAAATAAATAAATAAATAAATAAATAAATAAATAAATGAAGTAAGATGACAGTTTGCTACATGCCAGACTGAACAATTAGGTAAAAATTATCAAATTTTCAGATGTTAATGAAATGACCCATACTGTTTACTGAAGAATGATACACGTTAAAAGTCCCTAAGATATGACAGAGTATACCCAAGAGACTTAGCCCTGTATTCGTTCAGGGCTTTAAAGAGATCACTTCTTTATTCATACTTAAGAGAACCTGGGAAAGCAGGACATCTTTATGGCATATCTGGGGCTTTTCATCTAATCTGGACTTAAGGGGGTACCTGTATTGGCTTTTTAGAAACCTCAGCCTTTTGAGAATTAGTCTTATCTAGAAGTTGTCTTTCCTATCTCAGCAGTTGTGGGGCCTCTTGTATATAGGCAGCTTCATAGCATGATGAAAAATTGAACACGTCATGGGGTATATGACTCAATCCATGTTGTAAACCTCTTGAGTATAGAGAGGAATTTTCTTCAGCGCATCTGGTAGAAAGCTAGCTGTGTACAACAAAAGTAGTGAATTGTCCCTTAGATATGCTATAAATATGGTTTTCCAGGGACTATATTTCTAGGACATGGGAAAAGGTTATCAATCTCATTTTCTTTTGTATTTGAAATCCTTTTACATTCATTCCTAAGGCATTTTAGTATAATATGAATTTGTCTGTTAATATTGAATCAGGTTGATCATTTTGACCACTGCCTTATTATTCTAATAATCAGTGTTTTATGGTTTTGTCCTCAAAATTACAGGTGTGGTGGCTCATGCCTGTAATCCCAACACTTGAGGCTGAAGTGGGAGGATCACTTGAGCCCAGGAGATCAAGGTTGTGAGATCACAGCTCACTGCCCCTCCAGCCTGGGCAACAATGAGAGAGATCAGATCCTGTCTCAAAAAAAAGAAAATTAATTTTCAAGCAGTCAAGCTGATAATTTAGAGATAGACTATATTGACATGGAGAGCAAGGCACAGTAGCTCCAGTCTGTAATTCCAGCAACTCAGGAGTCTTAGGTGGGAGGTTTGCCTGAAGCCAGGAGTTTGAAATCAGCCTAGGCAACATAGCAAGACACACCATCTCTTAGCTAGGCATAGTGGCTGACGCCTATAATCTCAGCACTTTGAGAGGTCAAGGTGGGACGATCTCTTGAGCCCAGGAGTTTGAGACCAGCCTGGGCAAACTTAGGGAGACTCCATCTCAAAAAAAAAGACACCATCTCTTAAAAAATACTTTGAAATTTAGGCCGGGCGCGGTGGCTCAAGCCTGTAATCCCAGCACTTTGGGAGACCAAGGCGGGTGGATCACAAGGTCAGGAGAACAAGACCATCCTGGCTGACATGGTGAAACCCCGTCTCTACTAAAAATACAAAAAAAAAACTAGCCGGGCGAGGTGGCGGGCGCCTGTAGTCCCAGCTACTCGGAGGCTGAGGCGGGAGAATGGCGTGAACCCGGGAGGCGGAGCTTGCAGTGCACTAGCTGAGATCGCCCCACTGCACTCCAGCCTGGGCGACACAGCGAGACTCCGTCTCAAAAAAAAAAAAAATACTTCGAAATTTGCTGGACGTGGTGATGTGTGCTTCAGGAGGTCACTGCACTTCAGCCTGGGTGACAAAGCGAGACACTGTCTGAAAGTTTAAAAAAAAAAGAAAAAAAAGAGAAAGGAAAAAAGAATATATTGATGTGTTGTAGTGTTGTAGTCAATTAATTGAAGGCTCTTTTCCTGTTTTAGGTTTCTACTATGAATGAAATGAAGAGTTATTCTCAAGCTGTCACAGGAGTGAGTTTTTTAAAATCCTTTTAACCTTCTAGGAATAGTTGTGTTTTGTTTTGTTTTCGTTTTAAATCTGGCTTGTGTCATCACTGCTTTAAGATAACCAGATATCTCACTGGGACATCTCCCTCAAATTTGTTATATTTGTCAAAGGTAAGAATAACTCAGTGTTCAGCCAGGCGCCGTGGATCACACCTGTAATCCTAGCACTTTGGGAGGGTGAGGTGGGCGGATCACCTGAGGTCAGGAGTTCAAGACCAGCCTGGCCAACGTGGTGAGTCCCCGTCTCTACTGAAAATACTAAAATTAGCCAAGCATGGTGGTGCATGCCTATAATCCCAGCTACTCAAGAGGCTGAGGCAGGAGAATTGCTGGAACGTGGGACACGGAGGCTGCAATGAGCTGAGATCACGCCACTGCACTTCAGCCTGGGTGACAGAGTGAGACTGCGTCTCAAAGAAAAAAGAGAGAATAACTCAGTTTTCGAAGGAACAACAGACTTACATGTGAAAATAAAGAGAATAAGGCAGAGCCCCTGCCTCACATCCTGCATGGTTTCGTACTGCTCAGGTTCATAGTGGGTGTGCCTTTCCTCCTAAATAATATTGTTCAGGCCAGACATGGTGGTTCACGCCTGTAAAGCCAGCACTTCGGGAGGCCGAGGAAGGAAGATCACTTGAGGCCAAGAGTTCAAGACCAGCCTGGGCAACTGAGCAAGACCCCATTTCTACAAAAGTTAAAAAAAAAAAAAATAGCTGGGGCGGGCACGGTGGCTCACTCCTGTAATCCCAGCACTTTGGGAGGCTGAGGTCGGGAGTTCGACACCAGCCTGGCCAACCTGGAGAAATCTCGTCTCTACTAAAACTACAAAATTAGCTGGGCATGGTGGTGCATGCCTGTAATCCCAGCTACTCGGGAGGCTAAGGCGGGAGAATTGCTTGAACCCAGGAGGCGGAGGTTGCAGTGAGCCAGTATTGCGCCATTGCACTCCAGCCTGGGCAACAAGAGCGAAACTCCGTCTCAAAAAAAAAAAAAAAAAAGAAAAGTAGCTGGGCATGGTGGCGTGCACCTATAGTCCCAGCTACTCAGGATCAGAGAAGTCTTCTAGCCTTTTATTAAAATGTTGGATGCCGTGGTGTGTTAAGAGGAAGAAGCATCTCCAGGCTCAAAACTGTAACTGTTGTCTTTCCAGGGTACTGAGAAAGCGAGACAAGCGTTAGAGTGTCTCACCACAGTGGCACTAGGCCTTTAAGGTAAAAGAAAGGAGAATAAAGACTAGGAATGATCTAATAACAGCTGCCTTGTTTCCATTTTACAGTTTTTTGCGAGTATGTTGACCTATCCCTTTGTGCTTGTCTCCAATCTTATGGCTGTCAACAACTGTGGGTAAGTACTTTGTATTTCTTATTCTAGTAGGTGGCTGACCGTATGCTGACAGGTGGAGCAGCCTTGTAGAAATTTAGGAAAGATGAGAGATCAGTGTCAAGCTCTGATTGGTATTTTTTTTAAAAAGCGGGGAGGAAAAGTATAATTTATACCATTAGAAGATTCCTGGCCGGGCGCGGTGGCTCAAGCCTGTAATCCCAGCACTCTGGGAGGCCGAGACGGGTGGATCACAAGGTCAGGAGATCGAGACCATCCTGGCTAACCCGGTGAAACCCCGTCTCTACTAAAAAAATATAAAAAACTAGCCAGGCGAGGTGGCGGGCGCTTGTAGTCCCAGCTACTCGGGAGGCTGAGGCAGGAGAATGGCGTAAACCCGGGAGGCGGAGCTTGCAGTGAGCTGAGATCCGGCCACTGC
>NW_016834786.1:203624-222361 GCF_001698545.2 Rhinopithecus bieti | reverse complement strand
TTTTTTTTTTTTTTTTGAGATGGAGTCTCACTCTTGCCCAGGCTGTAGTGCAGTGGTGCAATCTCAACTCACTGCAACCTCCACCTCCCAGGTTCAAGTGATTCTCCTGCCTCAGCCTCCTGAGTAGCTGGGATTACAGACGTCCACCAGCATGCCTGGATAATTTTTTGTATTTTGTTGTTGTTATTGTTGAGGTAGAGTCTTGCTCTGTTGCTCAGGCTGGAGTGTGGTGGCGCGATCTCAGCTCACTGCATTCTGCACCTCCCGAGTTCAAGCAATTCTCCTGCCTCAGCCTCCTGAGTAGCTGGGATTATAGGCACTTGCCACCACCCCCAGCTAATTTTTGTATTTCTGGTAGAGATGGGGTTTCACTATGTTGACCATGCTGGTCTCGAACTCCTGACCTCAGGTGGTCCACCCACCTGGCATCCTAAATTGCTGGGATTATAGGCGTGAGCCACCACACCTGGCCTTGCCTTTTTTATTTAATTCAAAATTCTTTTCCCATGTGGTACCTGACATATCATTAAACATGTTACTGTTTTCATGTAAGATCAGATAGCTATGTGGAGTTTTGAACATTTTACATCGTTTGTTTTCTGGTTTTGTTTGTTTCCTGTTACTCCTGGCAAGCTGTGATGTTTTCTGATATGTAGAGCAACTGCCATGTTTAGCACAGCGCAAACTTGAAGGATGAATTAAATGTATTGTTATTATTTACAGTTTTTTCAAGATGAAGCAATTATACCTGAGTAGGAACATATATATATCCACTGTTCATATCCGTTTTCATGTTTAGTTTCTTTGTGAACACCAGTTAGTTTTTAAATCCCCTTTCCCTGCTTTTTTTTTTTTTTTTTTTTTTCTGAGACTGGTTCTTACTCTGTCACCCAGGCTGGAGTGCAGTAGCACGATCTTGGCTCACTGCAACTTCCGCCTCCTGGGTTCAAGCAATTCACATGCCTTAGCCTCCCAAGTAGCCGAGATTACAGGCGTGTGCCACCATGCCGGCTCATGTTTTTGTATATTTAGTAGAGACGGGTTTCACCATGTTGGCCAGGCTGGTCTTGAACTCCTGACCTCAAATGATCCACCTGCCTCAGCCTACCAAAGTGCTGGACTTACAGGTGTGAGCCACCGTGCCTGGCCACCTTTCCCTGATCTTTAATCATGTAAATGCTATGTTCTGGAGTTTCATTTGATTTGAAACCTAAACATAGGGGAGGAATTCTCTTCTGGATGCTTGATCTTTGCCCTGCTCCACTATGATCTGTTTCATTGAACTAACATGATCTCTCAGGGAATCTTCTATGCAGGAGAATATTTTGACAAGCTTTATCAATGTCTTGAATGTTTGGTTAATATTAACATGAAGAGCTCCATGTTTTTTTCTATTTTAGTCTTGCTGGTGGATGCCCTCCTTACTCCCCAATATATACGTCTTGGATAGATTGTTGGTGCATGCTACAAAAGAGGTATTTCTTTTTCTCCATCTCTCTCATGTTATTTTGTTTTATTTTTGTTTGTTTTCTTAAATACTGTCTCTGCAATCCCAAGTTAACTCTTGTAGCTCATTCTAGCTAGAGTGAGTGAGTGAGTCTAGTCTGCCAGTTAATGTACACTTCACAGTGTTCTATGTTTCACTTTGGCATAATAGTAAAATGTGATATTTAGAAATCATGCGCAGAAGTAATGAAAGAATCCTTAGATGAGACCTAGAAGCCATTTGAGTGCCCACATGCAACTTATAAATACAATCCAAGTAGATTATTATCATGGTAAAATGATGGCCTTGATTTTAGACTTTTTTTTCCCAAACTCACCTTTCATAACAATTATTTGTCACAGTGGTATTGGCAGAGCTGGTCTCCTACTTCTAGAGTCTTGTTAGTGGATGGTTTTTGCCTAGATACCAATTTAGGGTTTGTTATTACTATGAGGTGTATAATCTGCAACAAAAACATTCTTTATTATCTAGGCAAAGCTTTATTGGAAAATAAAATAATGGGCTGGGTGCAGTGGCTCACGCTTGTAATTCTAGCACTTCGAGAGGCGTAGGTGGGCAAATTGCTTGAGCCTAGGAGTTTGAGACCAGCTGAGGCAACATGATGAGACCTCATCGCTACAGAAAATACAAAAACTTAGCCAGGCATAGCACCTGTAGTCCCAGCTACCTGGGAGGCTGAGGTGGGAGGATCACCTGAGCTCAGGAGGTCAAGGCTGCAGTGAGCCAAGATTGCACCACTGCACTTCAGCCTGGGTGACAGAGTGAGACCCTGTATCCAAAAAAAGGAAAATAAAATAACAGCTAGGTATGATGGCTCATGCCTATAGTTCCAGTCACTCAGGAGGCTGAGCCAGGAGGATCACATGAGTCCTTGAATTTGAGGCCAGCCTGGGCAACACAGCCAGACATGTCTCTTAACAAAAAACTACAGGCCAGGTGCAGTGGCTCACGGCTGTAATCCCAGCACTTTGGGAGGCCAAGGTGGGCAGATCACTTGAGGTCAGGAGTTTGAGACCAGCCTGGGCAACACAGTGAAACCCCATCTCTACTAAAATACAAAAGAAATTAGCCAGGCGTGGCAGCGTGTGCCTGCAGTCCCAGCTACTGGGGAGGCTGAGGCAAGAGAATTGCTTTAACCAGGAAGTGGAGGTTGCAGTGAACCGAGATCGTGCCACTGCACTCCAGTCTGGGTGATAGAGTGAGACTCCATCTCAAAAAAAAAAAAAAAAAGACAATAACAACAACAAGTGGATTGACTGTGGGCTAAATTTAGCACGGGATCACTTAACATGGCTATCAGTTTAAAGTTGTTTTTGAAGGGGGTCCACTGATTAAAGGACTGCGGAAGAAAGTGTATAAAGAAGCTCTTTGTTGCATTATTTTATAGCACTAGTGATACATAAGAGAAAGGCCTTTGAAATCTGAATGAAAGGGTCTAAGTGTTGTTTGTAGTTGCTCTTGCTTAGTGTGCCCACAAAGCCCTTCTGTGAATCCAAACTAGAATACTTGAATGATTTCAGAACAGACCTACCATGAACATTGCCTTTCATTCTGAGTTTTACTCTCTATTGTACAGTGTGGTCCCTGTTTAAATGGAAAAAATGGCCTTTCCTTCCTTCCTTTTCTGACTAACCCCTTGTTATAGGAAGAAAGCAGACAGAGAATGGATTAGGGTGTCTAACACACTTTACCTAGGAACAGTGGTTCCTGTAGGTGCCTACAACAACAGCAAATCTTGATGGCATTTACTGTATACCAGATACCAGATATCATGCTGAGAGCTTTTCTTACATCAGCTCATGTAATCCTCAAAACAGCTGTGTGAGGATAGGTGTCATTCTTTTTTTTTTTTTTTTTTTTTTTGAGGCGAGTCTTCGCTCTGTCGGCCCAGGGGCTGGGTGCAGTGGCCGCGATCTCAGCTCACTGCAAGCTCCGCCTCCCGGGTTTAACCCATTCTCCTTGCCTCATGCTCCCGAGCTAGCTGGGACTACAGGCGCCCGCCACCTCCCCGGGCTAGTTTTTTGTATTTTTTAGGTAGAGACAGGCGTTTTCACCATGTTAGCCAGGGATGTCTCGATCTCGCGTGACCTCGTGATCCACCACCTCGGCCTCCCAAAGCTGCTGGGCGCATTACAGGCTTGCAGCACCGCGGGCCGCCATAAGGTGTCATTCTTAATCACCCATTTCCCATATGAAGAAACTGCGGCTTATTTTAGTTAGTTTAGTGGCCAATCTATATAAACCCAAGTCCTCACATGAGCGTGTATTTTGGGAAGGCCAGTTTATCACTCCAGCAGTGTACTCAGTTGCACTCAAACATGTATTACTTTATTTTTATTTACGTATTTGATTTTTTTATTTAGAGACAAGCTTCTGTCGCCCAGGCATGGTGTGACAGTGGTGGCATCACGACTCACTGAGCCCTCAAACTCCTGGGAGTAAACATCCTCCTACCTCAGCCTCCCAAGTAACTAGGACTACAGGCCATGCTGCCACCATGTCCTGGTTAATTTTTTGCTTTTGTTTTTGTTTTTTGAGACAGGGTCTTGCCTCTGTCACCCAGGCTGGAGCTGCTAGTGACATGATCTTGCGCTCACTGCAACCTCTGCCCCTCTCCGCCGGATGAAGTCTTTGCGTTCAAGTGATCTTCCACCTCAGCATCCCAAGTATCTGGGACTACAGGACACAGCCCACAAGGCCCAGCTCATTTTTTTTTTTTTTTTTTTTTTTGAGACAGAGGCTCGCTCCATCACCCAGGCTGTAGTGCAATGGTGCGATCTCAGCTCACTGCAACCTCCACCTCCCAGGTTCAAGCGATTCTCCTGCCTCAGCCTCCCAAGTAGCTGGGATTACAGGTGCCCACCACTACGCCTGGCTAATTTTTGTATTTTTAGTAGAGACAGAGTTTCACCATGTTAGTCAGGCTGGTCTCAAACTCCTGACCTCTGGTGATCTGCCTGCCTCGGCCTCCCAAAGTGGTTGAGATTACAGATGTGAGCCACCATGCCTGGCCAATTTTTTGTATTTTTTGTAGCAATGGGGTTTCACCATGTTGTGCAGGTTGGTCTCAAATTCCTGAGCTCAAGTGATCCTCCTGCCTTGGTCTCTCAAAGTGCTAGGAATACCA
Organism: Rhinopithecus bieti; assembly: GCF_001698545.2. Lineage (NCBI taxonomy): Eukaryota > Metazoa > Chordata > Mammalia > Primates > Cercopithecidae > Rhinopithecus > Rhinopithecus bieti. Next base: position 217,727 of record NW_016834786.1, on the reverse strand, counting down.
GTGTGAGCCATTGCACCTGGCCTTTAATTTTTTAATTTCTTGTAGAGATAGGGTCTTCCTATGTTGTCTAGGTTGTTACTACTTTGATTATAAGATTTTATAAGTAGTCCTTAGAAACATGATTTCATTTCATTAAGAAATAAATAGGCCGGGTAGAGTGGATCACACCTGTAATCCCAGCACTTTTGGGAGGCCAAGGTGGGCAGATCACTTGAGGTCAGGAGTTCGAGACCAGCCTGGCCAATATGGTAAAAACCCACCTCCACTAAACATACAAAAATTAGCCAGGCATGGTGGTGCATTCCTGTCCCAGCTACTCAGGAGGCCGAGGCAGGAGAATCGCTTGAACCTGGGAGGCAGAGGTTGCACCACTGCACTATGGCCTGGGCAACAGAACGAGACTCCATCTCAAAAAAGAGAAACAAAGAAATAAATGAAAGCTAGCACTTACTGAATGTTAGGCACTGTTCTACATGACTCATTTGCTAAGCCAGCTGGAAAGTGGCAAAGCCAGAATCCAACCTGGGCATTCTGTCTGCCCAGAGTAAGAACTTATTAAGGAGAAATTGTAGTTAGTTCATAGTAGCTCAGCCTTTCAAAGAATACAAATCCCTGTTCTGTAGTGATAGTCCCAGTTTTGTCCTGGATTTATTCACGTCTCCCAGTTGGACCTCTCTGCTGATTTGGATTGGCTGATCTCATCTCGCTAGATATTATTTGTGTTTTGTTTTGTTTTCCAGGGGAATATGAGCCGAGGAAATAGCTTGTTTTTCCGGAAGGTCCCCTTTGGGAAGACTTATTGTTGTGACCTGAAAATGTTAATTTGAAGATGTGGGGCAGGGACAGTGACATTTCTGTAGTCCCAGATGCACAGAATTATGGGAGAGAATGTTGATTTCTATACAGTGTGGCGCGCTTTTTTAATAATCATTTAATCTTGGGAAAATTGAGGTGTTTGGTGTCTGCCTTTTTTGTTCTTTTTTCCAGCACAACATAACTTACCACTGATACTCCCCTTTAGTTATTCTGAATTAGGATATTTTGCTCCAAATTCTTATTTTACTTAACCAGAAGGGAAAAAAAAAGTTGTATTTTCCTGAAGCTACAGGCACTTTGTCATGTGATTTTTGAGTCTCAATTTAAGGCTTTGTAAAACGAAGAGTAGAATTCCAAGAAGGATGAGAAATAATTCTGTAAAACTTAACAAAATCACTAAATTAAACTATATGGGAGGTTACGAATTACCTTTTCTTAGGTAGACCCTAAAAAGTCAGTAGCATGCACCAGAATCTGACTCCCATTATGCTTCTAAGCACATTTCGTTGACCTTGTCTCTCATACTTCAAGAAAAGGACAGTACGTGGCTACATTATCCTAGAAAGTCTGTGTGAGGATCTACCCCTTCAGTCTGTTATTGCAGAGTAATAAAATGTCACCGACAGGGTGCCTCTGAGCCTACTTTAGTTCAAGAGGCTGCCTAAAAAAAATAAGTAAGATAAAGGATCAGCAACAACAAAGAAAAAGGACAATTACAGAAAATAAGCAAGATTGGGAAAGGAAGTATAATGGCACTTTTTTTCCTCAAAGGAAGTTCTTGTTTTCACGTCATATACGAAAAGCAGATCCTGCAAGAGTAATCCCCTTCTTTAAGAGCCAAGTATTCGCCCGTGCTTAAATTACACCATACAGTTCTAATTGTATATAATCTTTTGTTCTTCAGTTTTTTGTTTTGTTTCCTTTTTGTTATTGTTGCCGAAGGTGAGTAGTTTTGCATTTCTGATGACAGCCTTGGAAAGTATATTTGTAACTCCATGTCTGGTAATGCCAACCCAAGTCCATATGGGTCTTAGGACACTGACCGCTTCACATGCCATACCCTCAGTTAAGCATGTTAACATTTATAGGAGGAAAAAAATCTCTTTAGGAGAAAATAAAATTCAACTCAAGCATAAAGCTTCTATTTACTCAGGCCTTTTAAAAAGCAGGTTAAAATGCTCTAAAATGAGAAAGCCTGTGGTTTCGCTTATTTATATAATTCACTGGGACATTGCCAAATGAGTAAGCACTTAATTTGCTGCTTCTGAGACATCTCTGTCAAAACAGCCCCACTAATAATGTTAGATAGAATGAGAATGCAGGGGTCTCTTCCCTCCCCCTGGGGTTTAGGAAGCTCATGAGGAGCTCAGCTTAAAATGTCTTTGATGTCTCTTCCTTTGTCTCAAAAATAATGTCAATTTTATATACTATTCAATATTACTATCTGCATTTGTTTTAATATAAAATGTTTGCTGCCTACCTTTTCTCCCAAAAAATCTTTAAGTAAAGATGATCTGGGAAAATGTGCCATGTTTATCCTGTGGCTTCTGTGAACTTCATGCTTGCCTATTCATAGTTGAGAAGCATGTCTGACTCTGATAACCAGGCTACCACCAGAGGACGCCAAGGCTTCAGTTTGGCCTGTGCAAGTTGGGTGGCTGAGAAATTTCTTCAAGGCGTGGCATTGCTCAAAATACCAGTCCAGCTGTTTCAGCCTTGCTGCATCCAAGCTAGAGGCCTAGTCAGAGTCCTATACCTGTGATCCTCCATAATATCTTACTGTAAGCTATTAGCATAAAAGTCTAAAGATATTCAGGGGCTAGGAAATGCAGGTAGGTGCTATTAAGAAACACATGCGCCCAGGCACGATGGCTCACGCCTGCAATCACAGCACTTTGTGAGGCCAAGGCAGGCGGTTCACCTGAGGTCGGGAGTTTGAGACCAGCCTGACCAACATGGAGAAACCCCGTCTCTACTAAAAATACAAAATTAGCGGGGCATGGTGGCACATGCCTGTAATCCCAGCTATGCGGGAGGCTGAGGCAGGAGAATCTCTTGAAACCAGGGAGGTGGAAGTTGCGGTGAGCCGAGATCACGCCATTGCACTCCAGCCTGGGCCACAAGAGCGAAACTCCATCTCAAAAAAAAAAGAAAAGAAAAAAGAAACACATGCAAGAAATAATTAACTTGGTAAAGAACATGAACTTCGGCTGGTTGTGATGGCCCATACCTGTAATCCTAACACTTTGGCAGACTGAGGCAGGCGGATCACTTGAGGCCAAGAGTTCAAGACAAGCTTGGCCAATATATCTACTAAAAATACAAAACAATTAGTCAGGCATGGTGGCACGCACCTGTAGTTCCAGCTACTCAGGAGGCTGAGGCAGGAGAATCGCTTGAACCTGGGAGCTGCAGGTTGCACTGAGCCAAGATTGTGCCACTGGGCAACAGAGTGAGACTGTCTCTTTAAAAAAAAAAAAAGTAGGGGTTCTTTAGTAAGCCACTTGTGAAACTGGTTTTCCTTGGTGGTACCAAGCTAAGTTGCCACAAACTGTTCCTCTAGAGTATGTGATGACCATTGAAACCTTGACTTAAGAAGAGTGTGGGGTGGGCTGGGGACAGTGGATCACTTGAGTCCAGGAGCTCAAGACCAGCCTGGGCAACATGGCAAAACCCTGTCTCTTTATTTTTTATTTTTAGACCGAGTTTTGCTCTGTCACCCAGACTGGAGTGCAATGGCACCATCTTGGCTCACTGCAACCTCCGCCTCCCAGGTTCAGACAATTCTCTAGCCTCAGCCTCCTGGGTAGCTGGGATTACAAGCACGCGCCTTTACACCCGGCTAATTTTGTATTTTTAGTAGAGACAGGGTTTCACCATGTTGGTCAGGCTGGTCTCAAACTCCTGACCTCATGTGATCCGCCCACCTCGGCCTCCCAAAGTGCTGGGATAATGGGTGTGAGCCACTGCGCCTGGCCCCCTGTCTCTATTTAAAAAAATAAAAGAAAGGGAGGAAAATTAGCTGGACGTGGTGGCACATGTCTGTAATCCCAGCTACTCAGGAGGCTGAGGCATTAGAATCGCTTGAACCCAGGAGGCAGAGGTTGTGGTGAGCTGAGATCGTGCCATTGCACTCCAGCCTAGGCAACAAGAGTGAAACTCCATCTTAAGAATAAAGCGTGTGTTTCCTGGAACTTTGGGGGATCATTATAAAAATACTAGGGTAAAAAAGCAACCTTAGTAATCCCAGCATTTTGGGAGGCTGAGGCAGGTGGATCACGAGATCAGGAGTTTGAGACCAGCCTGACCAACATGGTGAAACCCCGTCTCTACTAAAAAAAAAAAATACAAAAATTAGCCAGGCGTGGTGGTGGGCGCCTGTAATCCCAGCTACTCAGGAGGCTGAGGCAGAAGAATCCCTTGAAACCGGAATGTGGAGGTTGCAGTAAGCCGAGATTGCCCCACTGCACTCCTGCCTGGTCAACAAGAGTGAAACTATCCTTTTTAAAAAAAAAAGCAACCTTAGGATGTAAGAAACATTGAGCATAAGCCCTATATTCCATCATCTCTCTGTTCCCTCAGCATACCTTGAATTAACTGTAATTTCCTATTACAGGAAAGAGGACAGAATGTCCTGTAGTGACCTATGGTCCTACCGCAGCACTCCAGCCTAAGTGTCAACTGAGAGCCTGTCTCCAAAAAAAAAAAAACAAAGACTCACTGGGCTTTATAGAAAAATTAGTGGGGTCATGGCTAGTTTAAGTGCAGCAGTATTTGCAACGAGTTGATCACAATCACAAAGTGCTGTGATCACAGGCGTGAGCCACCATGCCCAGCCAACCTAAATGTTATGTAAACCATCCATCTGAGGAAAGTGGGCCTGCATTTGTAGTCAAAGCAGTGAACAAGCCTCCCAACAGAGTAGAATGGTCTTAAATAAGGAAAGACAGATCTTGCCTCTGCAGAATTATAAATAGCTGAAACAACTGAAAATAGAAATGATCACCATTACTTTTCTAGACTATTATGATGGTTTATGTAGAAGAAAAGCTAAGTACTGTATGGCAAGGATTTCTTCCTAGAGAAGAAATCTTCCTAGAGGCACCATTAGTTCAGTGTACTAGAACTCCTAGTACATTTGGCTGCCAACATTTCTTGAAACTGATCTATGTGTCAGCACCTCTACTGGGTGCTTCTAAAACATCCTTGCAGATTGGATGGGTTCATTCAGGCTGCCTCCCAAGGTGGCATGGTAGTTTCTATTTTGGGGTTTTTGTTTTTTTAAATACAGACAAAGATATTTGTCTTACCTTCTTTTCAGAGCTCTGTTTAGGCTTACCTAAAGAAGTCACAAGTACTGGGTGCAGTAGCTTATGCCTGTAATCCCAGCATTTTGTGGTTTTTTGTTTTGTTTTGTTTTGTTTGTTTTTGAGACAGTCTCAAAAACACTGTGCCCGGCCAATCCCAGCATTTTGGGAGGCTAATGTGGGAGGATCACTTGAGTTCTGGAGTTTGAGACCAGCCTAGACAACATAATGAGATCCTGTCTCTACTAAAAATAAAAAACAAAAAAATGAGCCAGGCATGGTGGCACAAATCTGTAGTCCCAGCTATTTGGGAGGCTGGGGCGAGAGAATCACCTGCACCCAGGAGTTTGAGGCTGCAGTGAGTTATAATTATGCCACTGCACTCCAGCCTGGGTGACAGAGCAAGATCTTGCCTCAAGGGAAAAAGAAAGTCACATGTGACATCTCATTTTATATTTTATATTTTCCCCCTTCTATTCATCTCTCATCTTAGTTTTCTCTTTAAAATTGAAAGGAGTCAGAATCTTGCACTCTGATTTTTGCCCTGGAAGGGAAGTTGCTTTTACCAACCAAAATTAGCTGCTGCTGCTTTTTTTTTTTTTTTTTTTTTTTTGAGACGGGGTCTCACTCTGGTTGCCCAGGCTGGACTGGAGTGTAGTAGTACAATCTCAGCTCACTGCAGCCTCCACTTCCCAAGCTCAGATGATTCTCCCACCTCAGCCTCCCAAGTAGCTGGGATTACAAGCGTGTGCCACCACATCTGGCTAATTTTTTTTTTTTTTTTTTTTTTTTTTGTATTTTTAGTAGAGACAAGGTTTTGCTATATTGTTGCCCAGGCTAGTCTCAAACTCCTGGACTCAAGCCATCTGCCTACCTCAGCCTCCCAGAGTGCTGGGATGATTGGTGTAAGCCACTATGCCTGGCCAAAAAATAGCTTCTTTTCAGGATACTATCTTGGCTAAGAATGAGGATTAATTTTCTTTCTTTTTTTGGGGCGGGGAGGGAATGGAGTCCCGCTCTGTCGCCCAGGCTGGAGTGTAGTGACCTGATCTCAGCTCACTGCAAGCTCCGCCTCCCAGGTTTACGCCATTCTCCTGCCTCAGCCTCCCAAGCAGCTGGGACCACAGGAGCCTGCCACCTCGCCCGGCTAGTTTTTTGTATTTTTTAGTAGAGACGGGGTTTCACCGTGTTAGCCAAGATGGTCTCGATCTCCTGACCTCGCAATCCGCCCGTCTCGGCCTCCCAAAGTGCTGGGATGACAGGCTTGAGCCACCGCGCCCGGCCGAGGATTAATTTTCTAAAGTGAGTGAAAGTTTTCCTTCTATCCAACCTTCCCCATATGACAGCTTCCTCATACATTTGCTATCTAGAGAGAGGTCCTAGGGAGGCCCCTTCCAGTGTATGAGTTAAGTGTTCTGGTCACCAGTGTCCCGTGGTCATAAGATGGAACTACAAAGAGCCCATCTTGCCTTGGTCTAAGTAGTGTCCTCTGTACTCTGGGCACCAAATCTCTTGACTGGGACTAAGCAGATTTTGCATGAAAACCGTAATTGTTCTGGAACCATCTTACTGCAACTCTGAAAAAGAATGTTTTTAAGTAGGTTCCGATCAGTACCATACCACAATACAGTTAGAGGTTGTTACTTAAGAGAGTGGAAGAAGAGGAAGAGAAACCAGTGTGACCTGCAGGTGTTATTCAGGACTCAGCAGCTTCCTGAGAGGCAGCAAATAAGGAAACAAATCTTGTCCTCTCTCCAAGTCTCCAAGATGACACGTGGGTGAGAGGAAATTTTGTAACACCAGCCTCTGCCTCGCTAAGGCAGCTAAGAGAATGGACTATTCCCTGGCCGTGCCACATTTCCATGGAAAATCTATTAGGTATTGCTTTTATTTCCACATAGAGTAGCATGAAGAGCCAGAGGTTGGATAAGGACAAGCCAGCATTGCACCTACCCTGGCTGGCCGTCTAGCCGGGGCCCTGGCCTCCTGGCATCAGACTGGTGAGAGTGTCCTTTGGCTGGAAACAAGATAGAGGGTGAAGATGGAAACAACAGAACCATGCCTCACCTCATACTGCTCACCTCTTGCTGGAATTCAGTATCTCATGCCTTTCCTCCCCTTGAGGGACTCACATTTAGAGTTTATAAATGCAACTGTCAGTCATTAAGTGAGTAGCTTGGGCAGAGTTCTGTGCGAGGGGCAGCAGAGGATGCAAAGGCATGTAATAAATCTCCCTGTCCTTCTTGGCGCTTACTGTTCACTGAGAGGGAGGCAGAATGACAAGAACATAAAACTCTAGGAGTGTTGAACAATTAAGTGAAACCATATGTACAACAGTGAGGCCTGGTGCCCTGAAAGACGGTATTCATTGAAGCTCTTTTAGCGCTCTGATGCTGGTTATACAAAGCAGGATACGCCATGAGAAGCTGGAACCAAGCACCATGGGATCCACAGAGGGAAAGCTTACATCCATTTGGGGAGACCAGAGACTTCATGCAGAAGTGGCACTGATTGTGGCTTTGTCAGGATAGTGGGGATCCTGGGCGGCAGGACGATGGGATGGCAGCAATTTCTAGCTCTGTCACCAGCTGCGAGACCTTGGGAAAGTTGGTCATTTTAAGCCTCAGGCTCCTCATGTCTAGAATGCAAAGTCATACTCTAAATTAGAGTTTTCTTTTTTTGTTTTTTTTTGAGACGGAGTTTTGCCCTTTCGCCCAGGCTGGAGTGAAGTGGCTCCATCTCAGCTCACTGCAACCTCTGCCTCCTGGGTTCAAGTGATTCTCTTGCCTCAGCCTCCTGAGTAGCTGGAATTACAGGCACCTGCCACCACACCCGGCTAACTTTCGTATTTTTAGTAGAGACGGGGTTTCACCATGTTGCCCAGGCTGGTCTCAAATTCCTGATAGGTGATCCGCCTGCCTCAGCCTCCCAAAGTGCTAGGATTACAGGTATGAGCCACCACACCCAGCCTAGAGTATTAAATGTAGTACCATGTCTGTCATAAATATTTGGTATGTGATAGTTATTAGAATTTTAAGAATTAGACGGGAAGGGCTACTTTCCAAGTCTAGACAATATGGGCAAAGTTACGGCGTTAGTAAAGGCTGAAGCATTTGGGGGCAAGTGGAATTGCATCTCTTACTGTCCTTTCTTCAAAGCTGGATCTCTGCCATATGATGAGCACCTAGAACAGGGACTGGCACATGGTAGAGACTCCACAGATGTGTGTTGAATAAAGTCAGCTGCCTCCTAGCTGTATCCACTGAATGTCTTTCAGGATCCCCAAAGTGAGTTACATCTCAAGCCCTCTTCCCAAGCCTGTGGTGTACTTGCACTCTAAATTCTATGATAAACACAGCATTATGCCTATTCCCCAAGCTAGAAACCCTGGAGATGAGTTTGAGTCCTCTCTACCCCTCCCTCTGCTTCTAGAAAGTCACTGCTGGATTCTCAGAAACACCTCTGAATTTGTCATCTCTCCTTCTTTCCCGTCGCCTTAGGCATCATCTCTGCTCAGCTGTTGCCGCAGCCTCTATCTCGTTTTCCTGCTGCCAGCTCAAGGCAGTAGGCAGTAGATAAAGCTGGAGTTCTACCAACTTTGACCAGGGTACAGAGGATAGCCACGACGCTCCTCTACCTACACAGGCTTTTGGCAGAGGATAAAATACTGCTTTTTGACCCAGGTTTCTTAAGATTTCTTTTTTCTTTCTCTCTTTTTTTTTTTTTTTTTTTGGTTTGAGACAGAGTCTCGCTGTATCATCCAGGCTGGAGTGCAGTGGCGCGATCCCAACTCTCACTGCAACCTCCATCTCCTGGGTTCAAGCGATTCTCCTGCCTCAGCCTCCCTAGTAGCTGAGATTACAGGCATGCGCCACCACGCCTGGCTAATTTTTTTGTTTTGTTTTGTTTTGAGACAGAGTCTCACTCTGTCGCCCAGGCTGGAGTACAGTGGCACAATCTTAGCTCACTGCAACCTCCACCTCCCGGGTTCAAGCGATTCTCCTGCCTCAGACTCCCGAGTAGCTGGGATCACAGATACCTGCCACTACACCCAGCTAATTTTTTTTATTTTTAGTAGAGACGGGGTTTCACCATGTTGCCCAGGCTGGTCTCAAACTCCTGACCTCAGGTGATCCGCCCGCCTCGGCCTCCCAAAGTGTTGGGATTACAGGCGTGAGCCACCGTACCCAGCCAGTCTTTGTATTTTTAATAGAGATGGGGTTTCATCGTGTTGGCCAGGCTGGTCTCGAACTCCTGACCTCAGATGATCCACCCACCTCAGCCTCCCAAAGTGCTGGGATTACAAGTGTGAGCCACCGCGCCCGGCCTCCTTAAGATTTTTTTTCGTTTTCTTTCTCTTTCTTTCTTTCTTTTTTTTTTTTTCCTGAGACAGAGTTTCGCTCTTGTTGCCCCGGCTGGAGTGCAATAGTGTTATCTCAGGTCACCGCAACCTCTGCCCCCCGAGTTCAAGTGATTCTCCTGCCTCAGCCTCCCAAGTAACTGGGATTACAGGCGTGAGCCACTGCACCTGGCCAAGATTTCTTGACCTAGTGTCTTTAATCCTTCCGCCCCTGAGCCCACATACAGCCCCAGTTCCCCAACAGCCTCTGCTCTGCACATTTGTGCCGCACTGGCAGCTGCTCTCTGTGTCTGTTATCTTCCACTGAAGCCTTGTGCAGGAGGAGCTGAGCTGAGAGACAGGGCTATTTATAAATAGAAAGTGGGTGTAAAGTTCTGCAGTCACAAGTGTTTTAAACAAGACTAATTCCATCTCCCCCAGTCGAACTTTGAAATTTCTGTCCACCTCCTCATCTCCCATCTTTTCTCAAAGCCTGCAAGTTCTTATCCTCTCCTTGGTCAAAGCCACCATAAGCCTGGGTACCATGGTAGCTAAGAGATGTGACATGGAACAAAGTGTGGGAATTACACAGATTCATCATAGTCAGAGTCAAAGCTACGGAGGGAACATAAATGTTCTTACCACCTACAAATATTTAGTGATGGCTCACCATGTGCCCTGCCCATGTCACCATTAGCTCCAACCCATAAAACAGCCATATAAGCTAAATGCTGCTCCCATTTTAGTGGTGGAAAAGGGAAACTCAGAAGGGTTCACTGATTTGCCCAAGACTGGTGGTAAATAGCAAAGCCAGGATTCTCACATGGGTCTGCAAGTCTGGAATTTCTAATATGGCACCCACATGCATTGAGTGCCAGTATTTTTCTGCATAATGATCGGAGCACAGATTTTAACAAAGAGCTAAGTATGAATATTAATGAGAGGAGGGAACTCGTGGTTTTATTATAATAATGAAAGGATCAACATTGTATGCTCAACAGTTAGATGCTCAGAAGCCCAACTCAAACTGGCTACATTAAGAAAAGGAATTCATTGGCCCAAGTAATAAAAATGGCTAGTGGTGAATCCAGGGGTTCAAACAAGGGCATTGGGATTCAGTCTTCCCACCCTTCGGCTGGCTTCCCTCTCTGATGGACTCTCCACATGGCAACAAGATGCCAACTGGCAGCTCCACTCACATGGCTTCTTAGAGCTTGTAATTCCAGAGAAAGAGCAAAATCTCTTTGGAGAGCTCCAGCAAAAATCCCAGGAGGACTCTGGCTTGAAACACACACCCATCTGTGAAGCGTTTGGTGTGTCTGGGAGATGCTAGCCAGGCCTGAGTCACAGGCCCATCTGAAGGGGTGGAGGTCCAGGGTCAGCCCCAGAAGAACCACATACATTCAGCTGGACTGTTCTGTTTCCCCGCTCCCTGCTCTTCTCAGAGCTGGTCTGTTTTCTAGTGGGATGCATGGCTCATCAAAGGAAGGTTCACTGGGCAAAGACATACATTACACCCTGCCCAAAAGAAACAGCTTTAATAGAAAGGGAAAGAAAACAGTTCACCCAGAACATGTGACACATGAGACTCCATGAAGCTAAGCTGAGCACAGAAGCTGGTGTGTTTGAAACCTTCCATGCGCAGGTACATACATACATCATCTCAATCACCCCGTGAGCCTGATAATAGCCACACTTAAGTGTCAAAGAGATTTTTAAAGGTCAAAGAGATTTAAGTGACTTGCTAGAATGCAAACCTGGGTGTATTGGAGTCCAAATCCTGCAAGCTTTACACCACAGCACACTGCCCATTTGGAGGGAACCAGATGTGAGGGTGGGACTGCTAGATGAGCGCTTGGAAGTCGTGTCCCCGGGGAAGCACATCTGACTGCCTGACGTGCTCTGAGAGCAGCAGGCACCGAGCTGGAGACTGCCCTGTCCTGGTAACTACAGTCTCACCCAGCTAGTCGCTGAGCGGCTGATAAACTCTTCACATTCATCAATGACAGTTTCCTCTCAGCTGGAAGAAAAAGCTGCCAGGGAGCTGCTCCCCCAACCTTGCTTCTGACGGGGAAAGACTCCCCTGGTGCTGTTGATGAGACAGGAACCAAAGGAGAAAGCTGGATTTGGAAGGAAGGGCATGTGAGCATATGGGCATGGGATGAATGGATGATTGGATAAAGAAATAATCCCAGAAAAAATGATTTGAAAAATTAGAAAAAAGTTATGGTTCTAAGTTTAAAGGCAAGATGGCAGTATGGCACAAGAGGCATAGGAAGCTCTGAGATAAATTAGGCTATCCCATTTGCAGCACATCCCTGTGCAGAGAAAAGGAGAGCCAAAGACACCAGTGTGCCTCTGTAGAGCGCTCTCTAATAAGTTCAGAATGTAAAAGGTGGGGTACAAGAGCTAGAAGGGAAGGTGAAGTTCGTGATAAACTGAGACTTGGAAAAGGTGCAGACAATAAAAGATATTGCTGGTTATGTTCAAGCAAGAGGAAAAAGGAGAAGACAAGGTTCCACCTGGGAATGAAGATGTCAGGTTGGCAGTTTTCAGAGAAAGCAGAATACTCAACCCTGATTTTCTTCTTTCTCCCCCGAGGAGAAGCACTTCCAGACTGGGACGAGTTCAGCAAAACACGGGTTAGAGGACAATAACCCCAAATAGAAGGAAAGATAAGAGAAAACCTAACCACCTAGCCAATCAAAATGTGCTGCAAATCCCAAGGTGACGACAGACCTTTGCAGATAAGATCCAGGGACCTTTGCCAATGTGGCTATGAAAGCTGCGGCGAAAAGGACAGGGGCCACGGTCCTGGACGGCTGCAAATACCCTGACAAAAAGGAAGAAAAGGGAGATCCTGGGCACACTTGAGGTGAATTCCTTCAAAATCTATTCTAGAATATAACATTAAACCATGGATTTGAGAACACCTAGAAAAATAAGTGGTATCTTCACAAAGAACAAGATAATGGTTAAAATAATACAAATGTCAACAATAATTTGTTACTTATTTACTCAGAAGGCCATTAGGAAAATTCCTTGGATCATACATAGTGTTCCTTGTTTCCAGTTAAACACTGATTGTCTCACGATTGAAGAGACAAGTAGGAAAACATCAATCTCAGAGACTGCCCAGTCGGGTAGATTCATGTAACCACTGTGCTCCTTCACCCCAGTTGGTTAACCGATTGCTGCAGAGCTTGCTGAGGAGGTATCTCTAGTTCTGTGCTCCTAGACCCTGGTCAGCCCTAGTAGTGGTCGTGCCCACCACACTCACCACATTTGCAGAAGGCACCACTGTTGGGATGAAAAGCTAGTATTTCAGAGTCAAGATTCTAAAATAACTTGAAACAGTGGGCTGGAACCAGCAGGATGAAATTTAAAAGAGTAAACGGAGAGACCTGCATTTAGATTAAAAAAAAAAAAAGTCAGCTGCATAAGCATAGGATATAGGAAGTTTGGTTTGCCAGAGGTGCCTGAGAAAAAGGCTGAGGGCTTGCAGCTGATCTCAGGTTGAATAGAACCCGGTAGGAATGGAGCAGCTGCGTAAAAAGATAGTGGCTCTCCCCACCTCTTGTTATTTTAGGTACAAAGGGGTGAAACAGTGAAAACTGTCTCCCATATTTTTCTCATAGCCATCCCCTTCTGCGAGGCAACTGCTGTTAATGGTTTCTAATCAATCCCCTCAGAGGCGCTCATTCCAAGCACACATAAGCAAGTGCATGCTTTTTCTTTTTTCACATAAATGGTGGTATATTGTGCGCCTTGTTTTTTATTTCACTTAACTAACAGCATCTCTTAGTGATTATTTCGTATCAGGATACAAAATGATTCCTCATTCTTTTGTAGGGATGCATCGTATTCTACTGTATATATGTATCATAATTTATTGGTCCTTTTGCTGGACATGTAGATTACTTCCAGTATTTTGCTATTACAAACAATGCTGCAATAAATAACATGGCATTGCTATTATAAACTGTTTGCTATGACTAGCCATGCTAAAAATGAGTAACATGTAATTCCCAACATGTGGGCATGTATCTGAAAAACATCTCTTCAAGAAGTAAAATCACTGACTTAAAGGGCATGCACATTTTTTCACTTGTACCGATACTGCCCAGTTGTGTCATTTTACCCTCCTACTAAAAATGTATGAATGTCTGTTTCCATGCATCTCACCAGTGGAATGTATTATAAACCTCATTGATCTCTGACAGTTTGAGAGGTAAAAATAATAATAATGGCACATTATTATAATTTTCTTTTTTTTCCTTTCTTTTTTTTTTTTTTAGGCAGAGTCTCGCTCTGTTGCCCGGGCTGGAGTGCAGTGGCCGGATCTCAGCTCACTGCAAGCTCCGCCTCGCGGGTTTACGCCATTCTCCTGCCTCAGCCTCCCGAGTAGCTGGGACTACAGGCGCCCGCCAACTCACCCAGCTAGTTTTTTGTATTCTTTAGTAGAGACGGGGTTTCACCGTGTTAGCCAGGATGGTCTCAATCTCCTGACCTCGTGATCCACCCGTCTCGGCCTCCCAAAGTGCTGGGATTACAGGCTTGAGCCACCGCGCCCGGCCCTCTTTCTTTTTTTTTTTTTGAGAGAGAGGGTCTTGGTCTGTCACCCAGACTGGAGTGCAGTGG
>NW_016834786.1:201327-203440 GCF_001698545.2 Rhinopithecus bieti | reverse complement strand
CCCGTCTCGGCCTCCCAAAGTGCTGGGATTACAGGCTTGAGCCACCGCGCCCGGCCCTCTTTCTTTTTTTTTTTTTGAGAGAGAGGGTCTTGGTCTGTCACCCAGACTGGAGTGCAGTGGTGCTATCACGGCTCACTGCAGCTTCAACCTCCTGGGCTCAAGCCATCCTCCCACTTCAGCCTTCTGAGTAGCTGGAACTATGGGTGTGTGAGACTAAGGCCAGCTAATTTTTTTTTCTTTTTTTGTGTGGAGACGGGGTTCTCACCATGTTGCCAAGGCTGGTCTTGAACTCCTGGCCTCAAGTAATCCTCCCACCCTAGGGTTCCCAGTGTGTTGGGATGACAGACATGAACCACCACGCCCAGCTCACAATACTTATGAAATAAGTTTGGTCTGACAGGATTGGCATCGGCATCCACTGGCTTCCAGAATAAAGTCTGGATGGCATAGCCTGGCATTTGAAATCCTTCATGAGGCCGGGTGCGGTGGCTCACGCCTATAATCCCAGCACTTTGGGAGGCCAAGGCGCACGGATCACCTGAGGTGGGGAGTTGAAGACCAGCCTGATCAACATGGAGAAACTCCGTCTCTACTAAAAATACAAAATTAGCTGGGCATGGTGGCACATGCTTGTAATCCCAGCTACTCAGGAGGCTGAGGCAGGAGAATCGCTTGAACCCAGGAGGCAGAGGTGGCAGTGAGCTGAGATCGCACCACTGCACTCCAGCCTGGGCAACAAGGTGAAACTCTTTCTCAAAAAATAAAAATAAATAAAAAGTCCTTCATGATTGGATTCAACCACATTTTTCTGGACCTGTCTTCCGTCAATATCTCCATATTCCATACTGCAGCCACACCAATATTATTATTCAATTTTCTTTTCTTTTCTTTTTTTTTTTTTTTGAGACAGAGTCTCGCTCTGCCACCCAGGCCCAGGCTGGAGTGCAGTGGCCGGATCTCAGCTCACTGCAAGCTCCACCTCCCGGGTTTACGCCATTCTCCTGCCTCAGCCTCCCGAGTAGCTGGGACTACAGGCGCCCGCCACGTCGCCCGGCTAGTTTTTTGTATTTTTTAGTAGAGACGGGGTTTCACCGTGTTAGCCAGGATGGTCTCGATCTCCTGACCTCGTGATCCGCCCGTCTCGGCCTCCCAAAGTGCTGGGATTACAGGCTTGAGCCACCGCGCCCGGCCCTTTATTATTCAATTTTCAAACACACCAAACAGTAGTAACAGCCAACACATACTGAGTGCTCACAGTATACTAGACTCTGTGTTAAATGTCTTTAATCCTTGCAGCAATGAGGCATACTTTTATTATCCCCATTTCATAGGTGGGGAAACTGAGGTCACACAAATAATGAAGAAGCTGGGATTCAAACCGAGGCAGTCTGATGCCAGCCACTACTATTCACCATGATTCTGAATTGCCTAAGAGTGTTACCTCCTGCTCCCTGCTCCTTTCTTCCAGAATGCTCTTCAGTCTCTTGTTACCTGTCAAAGTCCAGTGCAGCCTTCGCTGCTTCGTTTAGGTGTTACCTCTCTGATCAAGCCTAGCTGCATCCCTCCACTTAGAATTAGTTTCTCTTCCTAATTTCCACCCGCCCACAAGGAATGGAGTGCAGGAGTGCCATCTTGGCTCACTGCAGCCTCCACCTACTGGCTCAAGTGATCCTCTCCCACTTTCTGGTTTGTGTTTCTGCCTACTCTTTTAAAAACTGAGGCAACAGGCCGGGCGCGGTGGCTCAAGCCTGTAATCCCAGCACTTTGGGAGGCCGAGACGGGTGGATCACGAGGTCAGGAGATCGAGACCATCCTGGCTAACATGGTGAAACCCCGTCTCTACTAAAAATACAAAAAACTAGCCGGGCGAGGTGGCGGGCGCCTGTAGTCCCAGCTACTTCGGAGGCTGAGGCAGGAGAATGGCATAAACCCAGGAGGCGGAGCTTGCAGTGAGCTGAGGTCCGGCCACTGCACTCCAGCCCGGGCGACAGAGCAAGACTCCGTCTCAAAATAAAAAAATAAAAAAAATAAAAAAATAAAAAAAAGACAAACTGTTCGGCCAGTCACGGTGGCTCACGCCTGTAATCCTAACACTTTGGGAAGCCGAGGCAGG
>NW_016834786.1:164238-199656 GCF_001698545.2 Rhinopithecus bieti | reverse complement strand
TTTTTTTTTTTTTTTTTTTTTTTTGAGACAGGGTCTCACCCTGTCACCTAGGCTGGAGAGCAGTGGCACGATGTCAGCTTGCTGCAACCTCTGCCTCCCAGATTCAAGCAATCCTCATGCCCCAGCCTCCCGAGTAGCTGGGACCACAGGTGCATGCCATCACACCCGGCTAATTTTTTTTTTTTTTTTTTGAGATGGGAGTCTTGCTCTGTTGCCCAGGCTGGAGTGCAGTGGTGTGATCTCGGCTCACTGCAACCTCCGCCTCCCGGGTTTAAGCGATTCTCCTGCCTCAGCCTCCCGAGTAGCTGGGATTACAGGCACGCACCACCACGCCTGGCTAATTTTTGTATTTTTAGTAGAGACAGGGTTTCACTATGTTGGTTGGGCTGGTCTCGAACTCCTGACCTTAGGTGATCCGCCCACCTTGGCCTCCCAAAGTGCTGGGATTACAGGCGTAAGCCACCATGCCTGACCACTTTTTGTATTTACTTTAGAGACGGGGTTTCGCCATGTTGGCCAGGCTGGTCTCAAACTCCTGGCCTCAAGTGATCTGCCTGCCTCAACCTCCCAAAGTGCTGGGATTAAAGGCGTGAGCCACCACGCCCGGCCCCTCCACAATTTCATTTTGCACTGGACTCTGCAAATGATGTAGCTGGTCCTGACTAGGGCTGTTGGCCACAATATTTACATGTGGCCTGACCCAGGCTTCCTCACAGCCTGATGGCTAGGCTCCAGGGATGAGGGTTTCAAGAGAGAGATCCAAGCAGCAGTGGCATCACCTTTCAATGACCTAACGTAACTCCTCCTTTGCATGAGGACTGGCAAGGTCACATTATAAGAAGAGCACGTGGGATAGGAGATGACACAGTCACATTTGAAAATGCAATTTGCCACATCAGGTCATGAGCAGGTCACCTCCTGGTCCAGCTGCAGAAGGGGCCCAGGGGATTCAGTTCTGCCTTCTAGGAAGGCCAGTGTTGGGATCTTCGAGCCCTGTTGGGAAAAAGGCCAGGGGAGAGTTGGGAACTTGGTCTTCGCAAGCACTCCCAGCTTCCCCTCTCCGGGGTCACTTACCAAGTGCTCAGAGGAATTGGAACCAAGAGCAGTGGGGCCAGGAGCGTGACCAGGAGCCCTAAAGTCGGCTCCCCTGGAGGGCTGAAATCTCCGAGAAAGGCAAGGACTCAGCACCCAGACGTATGTTTCTCCTGCTGGCATCTCTGCTTGGCTAACATTCCTCCTCTTTCATTTCTCCCTGGGGCATGTTGTTGTCTTTCTCATTAACTTCCCCTCAACTCCCAGCAAGGTCCCTGGACTGTGAGCTTTGCTAATTCCCTGTAATCCACTGGCAAAGCAGGAAGCTAATTAAATTGTGAGCTGTGTGCTCCCTCTGTCAGTCTCTGAATCTGTCTTCTCAGTCCCTCTCCCATCTGTCTCTTCCCTTCTCATTGCCCCTGGATAG
Source organism: Rhinopithecus bieti (assembly GCF_001698545.2). Taxonomy (NCBI): domain Eukaryota; kingdom Metazoa; phylum Chordata; class Mammalia; order Primates; family Cercopithecidae; genus Rhinopithecus; species Rhinopithecus bieti. Next base: position 198,197 of record NW_016834786.1, on the reverse strand, counting down.
TTTACTTTCATCTGGACACTTTCAGTATTTTCTCACCCATCTGCCTGCCTCTCCCCTCTTCTTCTTTCTCCTGCCTTTCAATCTGCAGAGTAATCTTCTTAAAATACGGCTTTGAGCACACCTTCTTTTCCTCTACTGTAAGGTAAAAGCTCGTTAGCTCAGCAGTTAAGCCCCACACTCCTTACCTGCCATAACTTCCCATCACAAACCCTTCTCCACAACCAAGCCTGGTACATTTCCTTCCCTAAGCTCCACCTATGCCACCTCCTCACCTTGGCTCACATTCTTATCTTTGACTGGATTCCACCCCCTCACTCCTCCATCTCCACTCCAACTCACCTTGTCAAAATCCTCACCATTATTTAGAAAGAGCCTCTTCCGGCCGGGCGCGGTGGCTCACACCTGTAATCCCAGCACTTTGGGAGGCCGAGGCAGGCGGATCACGAGGTCAGGAGATCGAGACCATCCTGGCTAACATGGTGAAACCCCGTCTCTACTAAAAAAATACAAAAAACTAGCCGGGCGAGGTGGCGGGCGCCTGTAGTCCCAGCTACTCGGGAGGCTGAGGCAGGAGAATAGCGTAAACCTGGGAGGCGGAGCTTGCAGTGAGCTGAGATCTGGCCACTGCACTCCAGCCCGGGCGACAGAGCGAGACTCCGTCTCAAAAAAAAAAAAAAAAAATTATTGTTGTCGGCCGGGGTGCGGTGGCTCACGCCTGTAATCCCAGCATTTTGGGAGGCTGAGGCAGGTGGATTACTTGAAGTCAGGAGTTCAAGACCAGCCTGGCCAACCCGTCTCTACTAAAAATACAAAAATGTGGTGGCACATGCCTGTAATCTCAGCTACTCAGGAAGCTGAGGCAGGAGAATTGCTTGAACCCAGGAGGCGGAGGTCGCAGTGAGCCAAGATCGCACCATTGCACTCCAGCCTGGGTGACGAGCGAAATTCCATCTCAAAAAATAAAATAAAATATATAAAAATTATTGTTGTCTATTAGCTGCCACGTGGCAGCAGGCTGAGGGGGGAGGATCACTTGAGCCCAGGCTGCAGTGAGCCAAGATCGTGCCACTGCACTCCAGCCTGGGTGACAGAGTAAGAACCTATCTCAGCCGGGCACGGTGGCTCAGGCCTGAAATCCCAGCATTTTGAGAGGCCGAGGCGGGCAGATCACCTAAGGTCGGGAGTTTGAGAACAGCCTGACCAACATAGAGAGACTCCCTTCTCTACTAAAAATACAAAATTAGCCGGGTGTGGTGGCACATGCCTGTAATCCCAGCTACTCATGAAGCTGAGGCATTGGAAAATCACTTGAACCCGGGAGTGGGGGTTGCGGTGAGCCAAGATCGCTCCATTGCACTCTAGCCTGGGCAACAAGAGTGAAACTCCATCTCAAGGAAAAAAAAAAAAAGAGCCCATCTCAATTTATATATATTTGAATATTAATTTTTTTAACTTTATTATTTTTTTAAAGTGATGGGGTCAGCTGGGCACAGTGGCTCACACCTATAATCCCAGCACTTTGGGAGGCCAAGGCAGGCAGATCATGAGGTCAGGAGTTCAAGACTAGCCTGACCAACATAGTGAAACTCCATGTCTACTAAAACTACAAAATATTAGCCGGGCGTGGTGGCGTACCCCTGTAATCCCAGCTACTCAGGAGGCTGAGGCAGGAGAATTGCTTGAACCCGGGAGGCAGAGGTTGCAGTGAGCTGAGATCGCAGCATTGCACTCCAGCCTGGGCAACAGAGCGAGAGTCTGTCTCGAAAAAAAAAGAGAAAGAGATGGGGTCTCACTCTGTTGCCCAAGCTGGTCTCAAACTTCCGAGCTCAAGCAATCTTCCCACCTTGGCCTCCCAAAGTGCTAATATTACAGGTGTGAGCCACCATGCCCAGCCATACCCATCTCAATTTAAAAATAAATAAAATAATTGTTGTTTAAGACCAGCCTGGGCAATGGAGTGAGACCTCGTCTCTACAAAAAATTTTTTTAAAAATTAGCCAGGCACGGTGGCCTGCACCTGTAGTCCTAGCTACCTGGGAGGCTGAGGTGGGAGAATCACTTGAGCCCGCGAGGTAAAAGCTGCAGTGAGCCAAGATCATACCACTGCACTCCAGCCCAGGTGACACATCAAGACCTTGTCTCAAAAATAAATAAAATTGTGGCTGCAAAACAAGAGAGGAGGGAGCAGGAACTATAACCAGCCTATGGCTTTTCTCTGGATCCTGCTGCCACCTCTTCTTAATTCCCATTCTGGAGCCCAACTATCTGCCTTACACCTACCAGCTCATGGCACCATCTTTCTCTATATCCCTTTCCCAGTGGCTTCCTCCCTATCCCAGTCCCCTGATGCAAATCCTGATGTCATCTGCCCCAGCCACCTATCTCTACCTCAACCCTGACTTATCTGGTGAGAACTCTTGTGAATCCAGGGAGTGTCAAATCCCAGCCTGAATCGAACCTCAACTGGGATTATATTATCCTATAACATACTTTCTCCCCTCTCCTCCCCTCCCACCATTGGAATCACACCCTCAGGAGAACAGCCCCACTCTTCTGGTCCAGAAGGGGCCCATGGCCCTAAGAAGGACCACAGGTTGGCTTTTGGCCTCCCCCAGCTCTCCTTCGACATCCCTGTGTTGCTCATCCCACCCTTACCCTGCCTCTTGTCCTCCTCACAGTCCTGTGGCCAAAGCTTTTCAAGCTGGTGAAGGAGACAGTTGTGATCTGACAAGGGCTAGACGGGTGCTTCACCCTCTGTCAACAAATACCCTCATTATTCAGCTTGAAACACCTCCATTCATTCCTTCCTATTCAGGCACATATTTGTTAATTCATTCCATCATTCACCTAGCACCATTGAAGCGGAGCCAATCACCTCTACCAACATCTTCCTAGAGACAAATAAATTAACTGGGGTTGGGTAACTTTGAGAGCTCCAAAAGGAAAGCTCCAGAGGACGAGGGGTCCGCAGGGGTTCAGGCCTCTCAGGGACCACAGAGCAGACCTGCGGCAGAGGCAGGATTAGAGCCTATGGCTCCAGAGTCCACCAGGGCCAGGCAGAGGGCACCAGCTCTTGGCTGCTGAGAGTAGAGCGCTTCGAAAGTCATCCACTCAGTCAGCATCTACTGAGTGCCAGGCAGTGTCATCACCTCTACAGCCATCATGGGAGAGAAAAGCAGCCTAGAGAAAGGGAGTCTGAGCCCCCCACCCCATGGGCTCGAAGTCCAGAGTAGAGGCCAACACTAGTGCCTCTGTTGAGTGTTACCGCGGGAAGACCGCTGTTCCCAGCCCGGGTGCCCTGCTGGACTCCTGCTAGCCTGGCCCCAGCGAGGCAGGGTGTCAGTTTCCCTCTCCAGAGGCCTTTCTTGCCCACCTATTGCCCTTCTCAACCCTGTTCCTTCTTGCAGGAGCAACCTTTCCAGCAGAAAATTCCATTCTACCCCAAGGACTCTTCTCCTTACTGCCCCTCTCCCAGGGGGATGCACACTGCCTTCTCCCTCTTTCCTAACGGATGGTGGGCATTTTCCGATTTGGAGGTGAGGAAGAAAAACTAGGTTATTTTCAGCTCTTCCTTTACTGGCAACATTGACCCATTTATCCTTCTCTTCCTTCAGACCCCTCCCCCAAGGCCACTCAGCTTGGACATCTGTCCCAGCCAAAATCTCACCTTCCACTGTCCTTACAGCCCAAAGGCTAGTCCAGTCTCTGAGTCCAGCTCTAGCCCTCTCACCCCACACCAGGAAGGAAGCTGGACTGTAGAGCGCTCTGGGCCACCCTGCGTTAGCCGCTGCCTCTGGCCTCAGTTTCCCCAACTGCCCAGATTAATGATGCCTGCTGTCTAGACCCAGAGGACGAAGCTCTAAGGAGGTCAGATGAGGAAGGGTCCAGTGCTCGGCGCAGGCTCCGTGCGGAGCCCCTAGGCCCCGCAGCTCGCCCCTCGCTCTCCCCTACTCCCTCTCTCCCCCGCCTCTCTCCCGCTATCCGCTCGCTCGGCTCCTCTCTGGCTGACCTTCCCTTTCCCTCGACGCCTCCCCACGGCCGGCCCGGGGCCCAGACCCTGTCCGCTTCCGCCTCAGAGCCGGGAAAGCAGCCGGACCCGCCGCCCCGCCGCGGCGCGGGCGTCTCGTCAGTGCGGTCAGCCGCCCGGCGCCCGCAGCCCGCAGCTCGCAGCCCGCAGCCGGATCGCGGGCTCAGACCGAACCCGACCCGACCGCCGCCCCCAGCCAGGTGAGGGCAGCTCAGGAAAGGCGGGGAGCCGAGGTTTCCCCTTTACTGGAAACGGGGGCTGGGGAGGCGCAGGGAAATTGGGTCCTTTTTTCTTGAAAGGAGGACCTGGGAGCCTTTTCGTGAAACAGGCACAAGGGCTTTCATTCCGAAGGGATGGATGGATGGAGGGAAGGTCTCGGGGGAGAGGGATTGGGATACCCCTTTCTGGTTTTGTTTTTTAAAATAAGGATTAATTGGCTTCTGTGAAAGTGGGACTTCTTGGAAGGATGAGGGGCTTCCAAGGTAGGTTGGGGAGGGGGCTCTGGCAGGGCTTGAGGGAGGGGTTAACTGGTGAGTGGTGGGGCAAGGGGGAGCTCTGCAATCCCCTCAGCCTGCACCTCCCGACTTGGCTCCGGGGCTCTGGGTCTGCCCAGTTCTGTGTTCCAGTTTTTCTCTTTGAAGATGACTATTTTGAGCCCCACCTGGACAGAGCCAGGAACAGCCATTTCCTTCCCTGGAGCTATGACACCCACCTGACACACCCTCCCACACCTCTGACCTGCTCAGGGAAGGGGGTTCAGGGAAGGATGAGGACCCAGGGATCTGGGAATTGGACAGTGTGGGTGAAATGGAGGCTGGGTACTGGGCACACAGGAAGACCCTTGGCACTGGTGGGGTGCACCAACCTTTGTCGGGAGGTTGCTGGGCAGCTTCTTCTGGGGCATGACCCACTAGGAAAGCAGCGGTGTCAGGAAAAGCTGAGCTGTTCCCCATGCTCCCAGAAGACAAAACACTAGAGAATGTGCTTGCTTGCTTTTGTTTGGTTTTGCTTTCTTTCTGTCTGCCTCACCCTGGATCCCAAGACTCATTCCCCTGATCTCTCCTAGTTTTGCAAAAAGGTAAACTGAGGCAGAGGACAAATTGGCTGGACATACCTGTGGCTAGGAGGGAAGAGTGACAGAGAGGAAGGCATATGGAATTTGAGTCAAAAAATCTCAGTGCTCCATGGGTGACCTTGGGCCAAAATGCTTTCCCTTGTTGGGCCTCAGCAGCTTTCTCACCTATAAAATGGGAGAGGGCCCACCTGTCTTGCAGGTTTGCAGAGATCATGTGTCTAAAAGAAATTTGTAAAAGGGAATGTACTGGACACTTGTGAGGTGCCGTCTTCACCACCGTGGATGGCCCCTTCCCTCCTCCCTGTCCTAACCAAGGGTATCACTAACCCATAGGACACCTTTGTGAGAATTAGAAAAGGCACCTCCTCTGGAAGCAGACAGCATTCAGTTGGGTTAGCAACTTGGGGTCTTTATTATGAGAATGAGAAGGTGGCATACTTTATCCCAGGTGCTGCTCTAACATGTGGAGTGTGAACTAGATTCTGGCTAGGATGTTCTGCACATCTACACGTGGCAACCCCTCTCAGCAGGGCCCTGACACAGAGCTACACATACTTACAGGGTATTTTCTAAAGCAGCCCACATCCCAGGCTGTCTCCAGCTCATTTCTTTCCTGTTTCTACATCAGGGCCTTTGGGTATTCAAGCCCCAAAGTGCATGCCCTACTAGGAAGCAGGATGGAATCCCTACATCAGACAGTGACTCCTTTGAGTCAAGCAGTGCCTTCACCAAGCTCTCAGGGGTAGGAGTGACTGAGTCCCTAAACCCTTACATCAAGAACTGGACCAGATCACTTTTGTCAGGGCAACCAACAGAAGCATCTGCACCCCTCAGCACTGCCATTGACAAACCATGTTCACACCTATCTCAGAGCACCCCCACAGCAAGCCTGTGTGTGAGGTCTCCTCCCCATTTACATGGAGGAAGCCACGCCCAGAGAAGTTAGGGTACCTGCCCAGGGTTTCACAGTGTGAGTGGTAGAGCCAGGACCCGAACCCAGATCTGGCTGGCTGTCCTCTCCAATCCATCACTCCCAAGGAACAAAGCTGCTGACTTCACAGCCTTGCCAAAGCCCTGCTGGAATTGTTGCTCTCCCTGTCCATCCCCGGTAGCACCTGGCTCGCCACTCCTTCCCCTGAGTAACCAGCCTCCAAGCAAAGAGAAAGGAGTCACCTTCTCTTTTACTCTGATTTCACTGGGGAGCAAGCTACCTCAAAGCCCAACTGTTCTCGCCTCCTCTGTGCAGGAAGGGCCCCTGGTGAGGCCAGGAAAGGGGTCAGGGAGCAGCGATTTCCTTTCCTGCTCAGAGGGGTCTTAAACAGTAATGGTCATGCAGAGCACTGACACAGAAAGCCAGTGCCTGCGTGAGTAGCAGACCAAGGACCATAAAATAACCACAGGAAAATGCAGCCAACTGGAGCTGAGGGGAACTCAGAGATCCCCTGAATCCCCGGGTTACCAGGGCCCCTGGGTGTCAAACAGGAGGTGTAGGGGCGAGCCAAGCAGACAGGGCTGTAGGCTTCTTCAACCAGAGTGTTTCTGCTGGTCTGTGTGCAAGCTTTCACTTAAGAAAGGGGTTTCAGCCGGGTTCAGTGGCTCACGCCTGTAATCCCAACACTTTGGGAGGCCGAGGCGGGCAGATCACAAGGTCAAGAGATTGAGATCATCCTGGCCAACATGGTGAAACCCTGTCTCTACTAAAAATACAAAAATTAGCTGGGCGTGGTGGTGCATGCCTGTAGTCCCAGTTACTTGGGAGGCTGAGCCAGGAGAATTGCTTGAACCTGTGAGGCGGAGGTTGCCGTGAGCCGAGATCGAGCCACTGCACTCCAGCCTGGCAACAGAGCCGGACTCTGTCTCAGAAAAAAAAAAGGGGGCGTAGGGGAGGGGTGGTTTCAAGGCCTGGCATGATGGTTCACGCCTGTAATCCCAGCACTTTGGGAGGCTGAGGCAGGTGGATCACTTGAGGTCAGCTCAAGACCAGCCTGGCCAACGTGGTGAAACCCCATCTCTACTAAAGATACAAAAAATTAGCTGGGCGTGATGGTGAGTATCTGTAATCTTAGCTACTCAGGAGGCTAAGGCAGGAAAATTGCTTGAACCCGGGAGGCGTAGGTTGCAGTGAGCTGAGATCAGGCAATTGCACTCCAGCCTTGGTGACAGGGCGAGACTCTGTCTCAAAAAAAAAAAAAAAAAAAAGCCAGGGGAGGTTTCAGTGTGTGGGTATGCACACACACACACAGAAGTTTGGAGACTCCTAGCTTAATCCAGTGGTTCTCAGCATGTGGTCCTTGGATCAGCAGCATCAGTATCATCCAGAAACGTATTAGAAATACAAATTCCTAGCCAGGGATGGTGGCTCACGCCTGTAATCCCGACACTTTGGGAGGCCCAGGTGGGCGGACTGCCTGAGCTCAGGAGTTCCAGACTAGCCTGGACAACACGGTGAAACCCCGTTCTCTACCCAAAATACAAAAGAAGTTAGCCGGGCATGGTGGTGCACGCCTGTAGTTCCAGCTACTGGGGTGGATGAGTCAGGAGAACTGCTTGAACCCGGGAGGTGTAGGTTGCAGTGAGACGAGATCATGCCACTGCACTCCAGCTTGGTTCACAGAGTGAGACTCCGTCTCCACAAAAAAAAAAAAAAAAGAAATGCAAATTCTCGCTACTTGGGAGGCTGAGGCAGGAGAATCGCTTGAACCGGGGAGGCAGAGGTTGCAGTGAGCCGAGATTGGGCCATTACACTCCAGCCTGGGTGACAAGAGCAAGACTCCATCTCAAAACAAACAAAGAAATGCAAATTCTCAGGCCCATCCCAGAACCTACTGAATGAACTCTGGGGATGGGGCCCAACTATGTATGTTTGAACACGCCCTCCAGGTGACAGTGAGGCTCGCTAGAGTTTGAGAAGCACTGAGCTAGTGCAAGGATGTAGGAAAATTGAAACCTACTTGTGGGTCTAGGGCAGGGCTGGGAAGAGAACCCTTGTCTCCCGGTGGAGAGGTGGAGAGCCGAAAGTTCGGAGGCCGCCCCTGCCAACCCTCCTCTCCCGCCCCTCCGTCTCCCTCCCAGGCTCCATGCTGCCGCTTCTGCTAGGCCTGCTGGGCCCAGCGGCCTGCTGGGCCCTGGGCCCGGCCCCCGGCCCGGGCTCCTCAGAGCTGCGCTCGGCCTTCTCGGCGGCACGCACCACTCCCCTGGAGGGCGCGTCGGAGATGGCGGTGACCTTCGACAAGGTGTACGTGAACATCGGGGGAGACTTCGACGCGGCCACGGGCCAATTCCGCTGCCGCGTGCCCGGCGCCTACTTCTTCTCCTTCACGGCTGGCAAGGCCCCGCACAAGAGCCTGTCGGTGATGCTGGTGCGGAACCGCGACGAGGTGGAGGCGCTGGCCTTCGACGAGCAGAGGCGGCCCAGCGCACGGCGCGCCGCCAGCCAGAGCGCCATGCTGCAGCTCGACTACGGCGACACAGTTTGGCTGCGGCTGCATGGCGCCCCGCAGTACGCGCTGGGCGCGCCCGGCGCCACCTTCAGCGGCTACCTGGTCTACGCCGACGCCGACGCCGACGCGCCTGCGCGCGGGCCGCCCGCGCCCCCCGGAGCTGCGCTCGGCATTCTCGGCGGCGCGCACGGCGCAGCCTGGTGGGCTCGGACGCCGGGTCCGGGCCGCGGGCACGGCGCTAGCTTTCGGACCCGAGCTCGTCAACATTTGGCGGCGACTTCGACGTCGACGCGGCGGCCGGCGTGTTCCGCTGCCGACTGCCCGGCGCCTACTTCTTCTCCTTCACGCTGGGCAAGCTGCCGCGTAAGACGCTGTCGGTGAAGCTGATGAAGAACCGCGACGAGGTGCAGGCCATGATTTACGACGACGGCGCATCGCGGCGCCGCGAGATGCAGAGCCAGAGCGTGATGCTGGCCCTGCGGCGCGGCGACGCCGTCTGGCTGCTCAGCCACGACCACGACGGCTACGGCGCCTACAGCAACCACGGCAAGTACATCACCTTCTCCGGCTTTTTGGTGTACCCCGACCTCGCCCCCGCGGCCCCGCCAGGCCTCGGGGCCCCGGAACTGCTGTGAGTCCCGGGCCAGAGAGGAGCCTGGGAGGGCCAGGGGCGTGCATGCCGGGCCGGGCCCGCGGCCCGAACGCCTCGCGCGAGCGCCACGGCCGCCGGGCGCGCCTGGACTCTGCCAATAAAGCGGAAAGCGGGCTTGCACAGCGCCCGGCAACCCAGGCCACTGCGCTGTCTTGACTGCGACGCATTCGCTGGGGGCAGGCGGGATAGGCACTGACTACTGCGGGCCCGCAGGCCCAGGGAAGGGGTTGGAGGTTGGAGAGCAGGGTCCCCTCAGACCCTGGGAGGGTGAGGAGGTGGAAATTTGGTGGAACTACATTCGTCTAGTCCGTTGGGGGCCTCCCTTTCATATCCCTACCTGGTCCAGCCCTCTGACTCATCATTGACCTACGACCTCAGCCTTAGCCCCCGGCTGATGCCTTTCTGTGACAAGGAACAGCACCCCATTACCCCACTGGGGGCATGAGATTCAAGGACACAGTGCATTCCTTCTTCCAGCAGGGCATGGGAATGGGATGAGGAGTTGACACCTGGTTGCCCTGACTCTTGCCTTCCCAGGATGGGGAGAGTGATTTGCCCAGAGCAGGAGTTAGACCGCTTATTCCGACATAGAATGACACAGGCTCCGGGAGGCCGAAACAGAACATTTTATGAGAAGAGCAACACAGAATCAGGGCCACACCTGGCCCAGCCCACCTCCGCTTGTCTCTGCTTGGTCTGCCAGCCTTACTCCCCCATCTGAGGTGTTCACCGACGCTTGTTGAGATATGGCCTCCCTACCCCAAAAGAGAAAATGTTCCTCCCTCCCCCTGTTTCCCTCCAGTCCTCCAACGGACAGAACTCAAAAAGTCTATTCTCCCAACCCAGATGGGAACTTGGAGGCTCAGGGACCCCAGATCCTTGGTTGTGCCTAAAAGGGGGTGCTCTGCACCTAGAGGATTCCTGTGAATTCCACAGGACCTATCACAGACTGCCAGGGTAGGAGTTGGAAGGTCTGACCTGGCCTTACTTGGGGCAGCTTCCCTTTCAGCATCTCTTGAACACACTTCTCAACCCTGAGCACACACACACACACTGCCTGCAAGTCGTGCCCTTAGCTCTGTGGCCACTCCTTGCGACCCACAGCCTGGGTTCTTAGCCTCTCAAGATCCAGGAAACAAGATCGATTGGGTCGGGGTAAGCAGAGAGGGGTTGTCCAGGGTGCAAGCCAAGCCCAGAGATCTGAACACAGTGGAAAAAACTGGATGCCAGACAGAAGCCCCTGCCCAAGATGGGTCTGCCTGGGGGATTGAGGAGGAGATGGGAGGGGTTAATAGCGGGTGAAAGAGCAAAAGGGGGAGTCAGGGGAAGGGGTCAAGGATGGAGGCCCAGGACCCTAGGGAAGGGGGCTGGTCCTGGGGGCAGAAACCCTTGCATAGGTCCCAGAGTGTTTCCTGTGCCAGGCGAGTGAAGACCTGGGCCCAGCGGCCCCGTTCCTCAGCCTCACTAGCTGCGTGGAGCCGGTAGACGCAGGACAGGCCTGTGAGGAGCAGATGTTCAAAGTCCCAAGTGCTAAGAGGAGGCCCCTTCCGCAGGTCCTGGAGCTGCTGCAGCCGCTGCTCAGCGCCCTCCAAGTCACTGGGCACGTGGTGCTGCAGGAGGAGCCTGAGTCGGCGGCCTGGGTGTGTGGACGCTAGTTCCTCATCCTGGATGTGCAGCTGCCCCATGACATCCAGCTCCAGCCCAGCCCAGAGCAGCTGCAAGGGGAGGCATGTAAGGGGTGGGCTGTGGCTTGGGGAGCAGGGCGGGGAGCAAGAGTGGGCTGGGGGAGGGGGCAGAAGCAGGCAGCAGGACCCATGCTGGCTTGTCCCCGCCAACCCCTAGCAGGTCCACCCTGAGACATCCCCCTTCCCAACCCTGAGCTTAGGGACCTCTGGACATGCCCACCCTCACGTCCCAGGCTGGGAGGAAAGACCTCAAACATCACTTCCGGGGCCTCTGGCTTCTGCAGGCCACCTCCCACGCTGGTGCTGTCCATGGGCTGCCCTGGGGCAGCAGAGAGGAGTCAGGCCCCTGCCATGCTACACTGTGAACACCCCAGCCTCCCAGAAGTGTCCCTCTGCTGCGTGGTAGAGGTCCCGAGTGCTTCATCATTCTACAAAAGGGCAGGAATGCCATCCCATGCCCCCGTTTCCCCTCCCTCTCATGCACACACATGCACACTGACATTGACTCTCCCAGGCATAGGTCTTCTGATCTCAAAAGCATCATTCCAAGCGTAGTTACCATGTTGGCAAATGCCCAGGACTCCTCCTCTAAATTGCACAATGCCCTTGGTAAAGAGCTCCAGGCCAACGGGTCACAAGACCCTTCCCCACCCTCCTCCTCTCCCTGTAATCATCTGAGGACAGAGTCACCTAAAACAGTGCCAGTGACTCTCAAGGACCTCTTTGGGAAGAGCCTACTCTCCCTGCTCCTTCTCAGCAGTAAGGGAGGGAGGAGGAGGACAGGGCAGGGGAGGATGTGAGGCAGGGACCACAGGGCAGGGGAGGATGTCTGTGGCAGCTCCCTCCGGCCCACACCTTGGGGTATTGCCTCACCCTTGTAATGTTTGTTCCAAGCCAAGACAGGTCAAGAGACCCTGCTTTGGGGATCAGTGGGAATGAGCCCAGGGCCAGCATTAAGAGCACCTAGGGCTATCTCCCTAGTTGTCACCTGTATCTTTCCAGTTCTGGGGCGGGGGGCGGCCCACATTGTCACCCACCACAGCACACATCAGCCTGGTACCCACCATGCCCATACTTCTATGCCCGACTAGCCTCAAATAGAGCCAGCTGTTAACTGCTGTCAGCCAGCAGCCTTCCTTGGCTCCTCTCCACCCACCCTGAAGCCCCAGTACCTGCATGGTGCTGGGTTGTAGTCACACCAGAGAGGAGGCAAATGGCTACCACCAGGCAAGCCAGGAGCTGCAGGGTCGCAGCCATGCTCCACCACGTCCTCTGAGTTTCACTCTGTTCAGCAGTTCTCTGCTCCCTCATCTGCCTGCCACACACCTCGGCTCCAACTTTCCACTGCAGGCTGCTCCAGAGCTCTGTAATGCGTGTGATTCTTCAATGCTGAACAGGGAGGGGCTGGCTGTGGCCTCGGTCACCTCCCATGGGCTCTTTCCATCCTTTAGAAATGGGGAATCTTTGGTTGTTGGCAGGAGCCTGGCTCCCTGCTTGTTAGGCCCTCAGCCTGTTCCTGCCCAGCTGGGTGGTATGCTTAGTTAATAGGAAAAAGGTGTTTGGTAGCAAATAGCTCTAGCTTGGCCCTCCCAAAGGGTAGGAAAGAGCCCAGGCAGTAAGACCATCTTACTGTCTGCACCCTCAAAATATCCTGCAACTGAGACCAGCCCCGACACCCAGTCTGGCCCAGCCCAGCCTCTGTGGAGCCCTTCAGCTGCCAAAAGCGTCAGCTGCAAAGTCTTCCAACTGCATGGCGGGCTGGCCCGGCAGCCCTACATACAGGCAGAGCCAAGCACTCCCATCTCAGGCACGCCGCCGCAGGCTGAACAGACCCGTAGACCAGCTGGACTAAGGAGTACTGTCTCCTGGCAGACAGACAAATCTGCAACTCCTGAGTGGTTTTTGCCCCAGCCCTGGGACCTCTTATTTCCTAACAACATTCTTAATTCAGGGTGGGCACGGTGGCTCATGCCTGTAATCCCAGCACTTTAGGAGGGCAGGACAGGATGGCTTGAGCCCAGGAGTTCAAGACCAGCCTGGGCAACACGGTGAGACCTCATCTCTACAAATAAAAAAAGTAGCTGGGCATAGTGGTACACACCTGTGGTCCCAGCTACTCAGGAGGCTGAGGTGGGAGGATCAACTGAGCCCAGGCAGTCTAGACTGCAGCAAACCATGATCACACTGCTGTACTCACTCTAGCTTGGGCGACAGACCAAGAACCTGTCTCAAAAAACCCCCACCAGCCCAGCGCGGTGGCTCACACCTGTAATCCCAGCACTTTGGGAGGCCAAGGCAGGCAGATCACATGAGGTCGGGAGTTCGAGACCAGCCTGACCAACATGGAGAAACCCCATCTCTACTAAAAACACAAAATTGGCCGGGTGTGGTGGCACAAGCCTGTAATCCCAGCTACTCAGGAGGCTGAGGCATGGAATTGCTTGAACCCGGGAGGCGGAGGTTGCAGTGAGCCAAGATCATGCCATTGCACTCCAGCCTGAGCAACAATAGCAAAACTTTGCCTCAAAAAAACAAAACAAAACAAAACAAAACAAAAAACCCACCATTCTCAGCTCAGGCCAGAAACCAGGAAGGTTTCTTTAGCCCAAGAGTGATGGGCTGCCATGCCACACCCATCCTGAATCCCTATGGACTGTGAGAACTTTTAATTACAGCTCCAGAATTCCTCTCAGAAATACATCCATGCCTGCAGGCCACTAGGTCTGCAACTACACTCTTTAGTCCCATTAAAATAGACCCCCAGCTGAGTGTGGTGGCTCACACCTATAATCCCAGCACTTTGGGAGGCCAATAGTTCAAGACCAGCCCAGGCAACATGGTGAAACCCCATCTCTACAAAAACTAGCTGGGCGTGGTGACGCACATCTGTAATCCCAGCTTCTCGGGAGGCTGAGGTGGGAGAACTGCTTGAGCCCAGGAGGCGGAGGTTGCAGTGAGCCGAGATTGCGCCATTGCACTCCAGCCTGGGCAACAAGAGCAAGACACTGTCTCAGAAAATAAAAAACAAAAAAACCCACAAGACTCCCTGCTCTAGTAGTGTCTCTCTAAGGGAGCAGGGAAACACCCCTGCCTGCCTGTGTCCCCAAACATCATTTCTCTCCATTACAAGCACACACGAATTGGTGAGTCTAAGTAGGAATTTTTATTTACACCGACACTCAATCTTAGATAAGGTGCTGTCTAGGATCCACATGCCTTCCCTGGAGCTACTTGGCTTCAGGCTTCTTATCTCCGGCTTCAAGCTTGAGACTCTCCGGGGGTTGGCGATAGACTGGGAAAGCCTCCCAGGGGCTGTTCAGGTCAAATTTGCGGAACTCTTGGGCCAACTCCACCGGCTCTGCCACCACCCGCTTCACCTCATCATCATAGCGTAACTGCAGGAGCAAAAGGCAGGCTTGAGCACTAAGGAAGTCCCTATTATAGCTACAAAGGAGCCTATTTTTCACGAGGCTATGGATGACTTCCCCAGCCCAGTTCCTCTCCGTTACTGACTCCTGTCCCAGCCTCTGTTAATAAGTCTCCATCCACACCTGTGTTACCCATCAGATCACATCCTAACCAGCTAGAGTGTGAGATTCCAAAATGTAGGATACCTCTCATGCCCTGCCAGCACCAGTCAGACTCCCCTGCTCACCACTCCTGCATCAGGAGCTCCCAACTGACTGCTCACCCACCCACACACTCTTACAAGGTAATGGTAAGCATCTGCCCAGGATTAGAGTAGTGGGTGGCTGAAAAGAGTAAACCTAAACTGGCAGATACACAACCTCTGGCCCCAGGCCCTTGGCATATCCACTGTCCAGATCTAAAGCGGTACATTTGACATGGCTTTTCTTTTTTTTTTTTTGAGACGGAGTCTCGCTCTAGCCCGGGCTGGAGTGCAGTGCCCGGATCTCGGCTCACTGCAAGCTCCGCCTCCCGGGTTTACACCATTCTCCTGCCTCAGCCTCCGGAGTAGCTGGGACTACAGGCGCCCGCCACCTCGCCCGGCTAGTTTTTTGTATTTTGTTTTTTAGTAGAGACGGGGTTTCACCGTGTTAGCCAGGATGGTCTCGATCTCCTGACCTCGTGATCCGCCCGTCTCGGCCTCCCAAAGTGCTGGGATTACAGGCTTGAGCCACCGCGCCCGGCCAGACATGGCTTTTCTTGTTACTGGGGGATCAAATGGATGAGGTCAGGATCATCAGGTGCTAGAGGGAAGAGGCAAACCAGGTGAGGCAGGTAGCAGGAGTGGGGTGAAAGGGAGAAGCGAGGGAGATAAGCCCTGCCCAGAAGTAGCCTAAGAGGGAAATAGGAGCATCCAAAGCACTAACACAGCAGGAGTGACTGGGGACTAAAAGAGCAGGGCTGGAGCACCACATCTCAGCATTTCTAAACAGTTACTTTGCTATAAAATTCATGAGTAATAATATTACACACTATCTTCCTGCAAATAACCTGCAGCACCACTGAAATTCTTTTTTTTTTTTTCTTTTTTTTTTTTTGAGACGGAGTCTCGCTCTGTCACCCAGGCTGGAGTGCTATGGCCGGATCTCAGCTCACTGCAAGCTCCGCCTCCCGGGTTCACGCCATTCTCCTGTCTCAGCCTCCCGGGTAGCTGGGACTACAGGCGCCGCCACGTCACCCGGCTAGTTTTTTGTATTTTTTAGTAGAGACGGGGTTTCACCGTGTTAGCCAGGATGGTCTCGATCTCCTGACCTCGTGATCCGCCCGTCTCGGCCTCCCAAAGTGCTGGGATTACAGGCTTGAGCCACCGCGCCCGGCCTGAAATTCTTTATTCACATTACTGGTCCCACCTCAGAGGCAATTTTTGAGGGCTAAACATTTGGTGTCTTCCCTGTCACTGCCTTCCCAGAGAGCCAGGGCAGGGTAAAATAATCCTCTACTTTCAGGTTTTAGGGACAGACTATGTCCTCAAGGCTGCCTTGATCATTAAAATTATCATTACAATAATGGATAGCACTGGCCAGGTGCGGTGGCTCATGCCTGTAATCCCAGCACTTTGAGAGGCCGAGGTGGGCAGATGGCTTGAGCCCAGGAATTTGAGACCAGTCTGGGCAACATGGAGAAACCCCATCTCTACAAAAAATACAAAAATTTGCTGGACATGGTGGTGCACACCTGTAATCCCAGCTACTCGGAGGGCTGAGAGGTGTGAGGATTACTTGAGCCTGGAGGTGGAGGCTGCAGTGAGCCGTGATCGCACCACTGCACTCCATCCTGGGTGACAGAGTGAGACCCTGACACACATAGCATCAATTGAGCCTTTACAATACAGCAGGCTTCATACAGCATTTTTTTTTTTTTTTTTGAGATGGAGTCTCGCTCTGTCGCCCAGGCTGGAGTGCAGTGGCCGGATCTCAGCTCACTGCAAGCTCCGCCTCGCGGGTTTACGCCATTCTCCTGCCTCAGCCTCCCGAGTAGCTGGGACTACAGGCGCCCACCACCTCGCCCAGCTAGTTTTTTTTGTATTTTTTTAGTAGAGACGGGGTTTCACCATGTTAGCCAGGATGGTCTCGATCTCCTGAGCTCGTGATCCGCCCGCCTCGGCCTCCCAAAGTGCTGGGATTACAGGCTTGAGCCACTGCGCCCGGCCGCATTTATTTATTTAGAGATAGGGTCTCACTTTGTCACCCAGGCTGGAGAGCAGTGGCATGATATTGGCTCACTGCAACCTCTGCCTCCTAGGCTCAAGTGATCCTCCCACCTCAGCCTCTTGAGCAGCCAGGACCACGGGCATGCACCACCATGCCCCGTTAATTTTTCTATTTTTTTGTAGAGATGAGGTTTCACCATGTTGTCCAGGCTGTTCTCGAACTCCTGGACTCAAGCACTCCTCCTGTCTCCCAAAGTGCTGGGATTACAGGCGTGAGCCTATACATACATTATTTAATGCCTGTCACNTTGAGATGGAGTCTCGCTCTGTCGCCCAGGCTGGAGTGCAGTGGCCGGATCTCAGCTCACTGCAAGCTCCGCCTCGCGGGTTTACGCCATTCTCCTGCCTCAGCCTCCCGAGTAGCTGGGACTACAGGCGCCCACCACCTCGCCCAGCTAGTTTTTTTTGTATTTTTTTAGTAGAGACGGGGTTTCACCATGTTAGCCAGGATGGTCTCGATCTCCTGAGCTCGTGATCCGCCCGTCTCGGCCTCCCAAAGTGCTGGGATTACAGGCTTGAGCCACTGCGCCCGGCCGCATTTATTTATTTAGAGATAGGGTCTCACTTTGTCACCCAGGCTGGAGAGCAGTGGCATGATATTGGCTCACTGCAACCTCTGCCTCCTAGGCTCAAGTGATCCTCCCACCTCAGCCTCTTGAGCAGCCAGGACCACGGGCATGCACCACCATGCCCCGTTAATTTTCTATTTTTTTGTAGAGATGAGGTTTCACCATGTTGTCCAGGCTGTTCTCGAACTCCTGGACTCAAGCACTCCTCCTGTCTCCCAAAGTGCTGGGATTACAGGCGTGAGCCTATACATACATTATTTAATGCCTGTCACAAATCTATTAGTTAAGTGCTATTATTATTGCCATTTTAAGATGAGAAAGCTAAGTCAGTCAAACCAAGTAATTTGCCCCAGGTTACAAAAATGAAACTAGGATCTGAATCCAGGGCCCATGCTCTTAAACCACCACAATCCACAGACCGCATTTCCTGCCATTCCCGGGGATCCCCTGAGTTCCCTGCAAGTCCCTCCCTGAGACTGCTGTCCCAGTTCCAAGGCTCCTACCTCAACATAGCCAGATAGAGGAAAGTCTTTCCGGAAAGGATGTCCCTCGAAGCCATAATCCGTCAGGATCCTTCTTAGATCAGGGTGGTTAGCAAAGAAGACTCCAAACATGTCCCAGATCTAGGAAAGAGACCCCCTCAAACAGCCAATCCATCAAGACCAACAACAGGGGAAGGGGCTACGTGGCATCCCATAGTCTCAACCAGTTCTGCAACTCTGGCCCAGAGGCAGGTCCACCATATCCGGTAACTCACCTCCCTTTCATACCAGTTGGCTGCCTTGAACACAGAGATAGCGGACTCAATGGGTGTCAACTCATCTGTGTAGGTCTTCACACGGATCCGTGAGTTGAAGCGCAGAGACAACAGGTTGTAGACAATCTAGGGAGAACAGAAGGATCTGGAGGGATGAGATGGGAGTCCCTGGTTGGGAGAGTTCTGCCCTGTGACCCTGCCTTCTATTCTGAACCTCAAATCCTCAAGATTCTCCTATGCTTACAACTACTTCCAAAGGCCCAGGCCACAGCTGTAGCTTAGCATGTCAGCATGCCTGTGTTTGTTCATGCTATTCCCTTTGTCAGGAATATTTCCCTGGTCCACCTCACAAGGCTAATTCCTGGTCTCCTGCTCATGTGTTAAGATTCAGCACAAACATTTTCTCTCTTCAAAGAAGCCTCCCAGACAGGGCCAAGTGCCCCTCCTGCTTTCTTAAAGCATCCCTCTTAATATCCTTTGTATTATATGTTACTACAGTAAGCTGTTTAGGTATCTTTCTCCTTCACTAGAGTGTGGGGGACTCCTGGAGGACAAATACTTCATGTTATTTCTCTCTCCATCCCAGAGTCTAGCAAACAGTAGATAATCAGTAAAATATTAATAGCTAAATGTATTGAAAACTTACTGTGTGCTAACAATTTACTTGAACTATCTCACTGGATCCTTACAACTATTCTGTAAGATAGGGGCAGCTTTATATTTATTTTCCAGATAAGAAAATGAAAGCTCAGAAAGATTAAACAAGGGCCAGGTACCGTGGTTCATGCCTGTAATCCCAGCACTTTGGGAACCCAAGGCAGGCAGATCACGAGGTCAAGAAATCGAGACCATCCTGGCCAACATGGTGAAACCCCGTCTCTACTAAAAAAATACAAAAAATTAGCCAGGTGTGGTGGCATGCACCTATAGTCCCAGCTACTCAGGAGGCTGAGGCAGGGGAATAGCTTGAACCCGGGAAGCGGAGGTTGCAGTGAGCCAAGATCATGCCACTGCACTCCAGCCTGGCAACAGAGGAAGATTTGGTCAAAAAAAAAAAGAAAGATTAAACAAAATATTTGAGTTATCTGAGGTCCCATGGCCATTTAGTGGCAGAACCAAGATCCAAACTTGAGATCTACTTGACTCTGAAGTCCCAGTTTAACTGCTGTGCTCTATTGTTTGTTACAAACTGAAATTAATACCCTTACCCCCCAAACCTTCTCAAATCTCCCGACTGACCTCAAAACGGTTCTGCCGAGTTGGGACATCCACTGCTGTCAAGTCAACCAGGGATTTGAACTGTGCATTGGTGTGATCCCTGAGGAAAGTCAGCACTGGGATGACGCCATCAGGATGGATACAGACCTCTAACTCATTGAAGCAGGACACCTGCACACATGGAAGGGAGGGGAGAGGGAACAAAGAGCTACTGAGGGAACAGCTAACTTCAGCTGGAGTCACCTGGCTTAATGCTGAGGGAAAAGTCCAAGGTTGGGATGGAGGAGTCTGTAGTTTCTTTGAAACCAGTCTGCCCTCTCCCACATGCCCTGAGAACATGGTTCTTTCTTGGCCCAGACCCAAATAACAGTGGTACGTATTACCTGAACTTGTTGGACATACTTGGGCAAGATTTCAGCCACATACTCTCCAAAAGCTGAGAGCTGCTTGTGGGCCACATCATTCCGTGGTCTGACAGTGGCTGGAAGGAAAAGGCATATTTAACAAAGAAATGGAGAAGGCAAAAGCCAGCCCTGTATCCAGTCTCTTGGGCTTGTAAGGGATGTCAAATCCAGTAAAGGCTCCCTGCAGCACCCTGAGAAAGGTGCATGTGAAAGGTTTCCCTTCCAGGGAATAGAATGATGAAAACTTGGGGAAAGTGCTACCTTAACTACACAGTCCTCAGAAAGACTCTTAATATAGCAGCTGGGGTGTTCACCTCTTCTCACAATTACAGTTCTTCCCTCACATTGCCTGCATTTCTGCTAAAGCAGTAGTCTCAGTTCTCCTGTCAGACTAAGAGCTGTTTGAGGATGGGAACCAGAACTTTTGCTTCTCTGTAACTCCTTAGCATGTAAGTTTATACCAGGTTCTCAAGATAAGAAATTCAGGGCTTGAGGAGCCCTCACAGACTGTCTCCTTGAAACCTACTTTTTTTTTTTTTTGTATCAATGAGAAGACTGAGGCCCAGAAAAGGGAAAATGCTAGGTCTCCTAACTCCCAGTGCGTGCATCTTGACTGTAACATAATATGTACATACTCATTCATGCAACCCTAAACCACTGAGCACTCACACATCACAAGCTACGGAATGATGGTTAGCTTTTCCTGCCTCTGGCAGCAGGCAGGCCTACTTTGTCATTCACTAGGTCTCTGACCCTGGGCAGTTTAATTCTTTGGACTGTTTCCTGATCTATAGTAAGAAGAGTAAGATACTATCTACCCCATAAGGCTGTTGTGAGGACGAAATAAGATCATTCACTAAAACGCTTAGCGAGGTGCCAGGCACACATTAAGCACTCAATTAACGTGAGGTGAGGACTAAAGGGCACATTGCTTGCTTTCAAAGAGCTGACAGTTTAATCAGACAAAAAGGGGGACCATTGAAAAGGACAAGGGACAATCAGGGCCATAACAGAGAGGCCTAAGGGTACAGGGAGGGCTCGATTCTGCATGCAGGGTGAAGACCACCGCAGTCAGGTCTCCAAGATTTGCCAGGAAGACGCAGGGAAGGGCATCCTAGGGCAAGGACAGGCACCTGGGGGCCCCGCCGACAGTTCGGGGAAGAGCGCTGCCAGCACATACTCACGGCGCGTGTCGGCCCCGGCGCTCTCCCGCCTCACCGGCAGCAACAGAACTGAGGGTCGCCCAGCCCCTGCACAGGGAGATAAAAGGCACAGACGCGCGGGGTGAGGCCTGAAGAGCTCTCTGCACTGGGCACGCCGCTGCGCCTGACCCCGGTCTCAGCTAGTTGCCCCTCTCACCCCTGGTCAGCGCCGCGGCCCCCACGATTCCACGCCACCACAGCCTAGCTCCTGCAGTCGCCGCCGCCGCCGCCATGTTACCCAGACGCAGACTAGGCAGCAGACGGAAAGACAGCAGGACACGGAGCCCCAAGGGCACGGACCGGAAGCGGAAGTGTGCAGCAGATCTTCTTCCGGGCGGACGTAGAGCCGGAAGCAGAGGTTCCGGGCTCCGGGATGAAAGGAGGGAACGCAGGTGAGAAAGCGAGACAGGCAGGTAGGGAAACCGTGAAGTGAGCGTGGTCCTAGCTCCGTGTGGCAGAGCCTGGAGAGAAGGCGAGGACGTTGAAGAACCAGACGGGTGAGAGGAGGGGAGGGGGCGGGCGTTCTGGGTTCTGCACTACACACCCCTCCCCCGCTCTCTCAGCCAAGCTTTTGACGAGGGCGGGCGGGCCTGAGTGGGAAGAACGGTTTCCCAGGCGACGGTTTCCCAGGCGACTCCAGGTGGAGCGGGGACATCGCACAGGGCGATGGGCCTCCCAGTGCCCCGCCTTGAGGGCGGCTGGACTTGAGTTCTGGGACGCAGCCATAGGGAGTCTTTCAAGCGAGCGGGAAAAGTAGCTCAGAAGAGAGCAAATGTGAGACTGACGTATATCCCAGGCTAGGTCTCACATGGAGCGTCTTAACTCCATGCGCCGGGAAGGAGAGGAGCTGGCCACTAGGCCGGGGCGGGGGGTCCTTTTTGTCTGATTCTACTGCCCCGAACTTCACTAGTTTTATGCCCCAGTTATTTGGTTAGTAAGGCTTTTACGGTCACAGGCCTCCCCCAGCCCTTTGCTTTCATATATTGACCTAAATCCCAAGTCTTTTGTTAATATCATGGAACGGAATTATTCCGTGTTTTCTCAGGAAAACACCCAGAGTTGGAACTTTTATTGATTTCATTAGCGGAGTGGTGCCACTGAGGAGAACGAACCCAGGTTTGGTTAAAGGATAGCGCCAGGGACATCATGGACAGGGCCAGGACTAAGGCCAATCTGGACCCACTTTGCTCTCACTTCTTCCGTTTCCCTCCCTGAGTTGGACAGTTGGATTCACAGATTATGGCTGTGAATTCCGCAAGTTACTCAAGGTGGTGTTGCTTTGCAGACAGCTGGCAGAGAGAGAAGTTGGTTAGCATGGAATCACCAGAGGAGCCTGGAGCATCCATGGATGAGAACTACTTTGTGAACTACACTTTCAAAGATCGGTCACACTCAGGCCGTGTGGCTCAAGGCATCATGAAACTGTGTCTAGAGGAGGAGCTCTTTGCTGATGTCACCATTTCGGTGGAAGGCCGGGAGTTTCAGCTCCATCGGCTGGTCCTCTCAGCTCAGAGCTGCTTCTTCCGATCCATGTTCACTTCCAACCTGAAGGAGGCCCACAACCGGGTGATTGTGCTGCAGGATGTCAGTGAGTCTGTTTTCCAGCTCCTGGTTGATTATATCTACCATGGGACTGTGAAACTTCGAGCTGAGGAGTTGCAGGAAATTTATGAGGTGTCAGACATGTATCAGTTGACATCTCTCTTTGAGGAATGCTCTCGGTTTTTGGCCCGCACAGTGCAAGTGGGAAACTGCCTTCAGGTGATGTGGCTGGCAGATCGGCACAGTGATCCTGAGCTCTATACTGCTGCCAAACACTGTGCCAAGACCCACCTGGCCCAGCTGCAGAATACAGAGGAATTTCTCCACTTGCCTCACCACCTACTCACAGATATCATCTCGGGTAAGTTTAGGGAGGGGACACACCATACCCAGTTCCTTGGCTGTGATGTTCAGTGAATGTTCTAGTTTAGGAGAAAGGAACCCTCATGCTTCCTGGTGTTAGTTTACATTATTATTCCTGCATTCTTACTGAGATAACCTGCTGAGAAAGATTGAGTTGAGATTCAGTGTAATTGCTGTCAGAGACACAGTGCGTTAGAGGAAGAAGCCAGGAAAATTAAAGCACAACACTTAACCACACAGAAGTACTGAGGAGTGATTTGTATTATACTCTAATTTCTCCTGTACTTTGGATGTCCCGGTGGGTCTATTTACCTATGTAAATTGGTGATGAGGTAAGATATCTAAGACTAAACACTTTTTTAGGGATGGGCCAACGTCAGGAAACAATCCTAACCCTGCAAGTGAGATATAACCATACTTAAGGTGTGAGGTTGGCCAGGCACGGTGGCTCACGCCTGTAATCCCAACACTTTGGGAGGCCAAGGTGGGCGGATCATCTGAGGTCAGGAGTTCGAGACCACCCTGGCCAACATGGTGAACTCCCGTCTCCACAAAAAAATACAAAAATTAGCTGGATGTGGTGGTGGGCACCTGTAGTCTCAGCTAATTAGGAAGGCTGAGGCAGGAGAATCACTTGAACCCAGAGGCAGAGGTTGCAGTGAGCCGAGATCGTGCCACTGCACTCCAGCTTGGGCAACAGAGCAAGACTCCATCTCAAAAAAAAAAAAAAAAGGTGTGAGCTCTATAGTTTAGTAGGTTGCTTCCATGGCAGATGGGAGCATATCGAGCCATCCATTTTGATTTAAAAAAGCAAGGCACAGGCCAGGCGCAGTGGCTCAAGCCTGTAATCCCAGCACTTTGGGAGGCCGAGACGGGCGGATCACGAGCTCAGGAGATCGAGACCATCCTGGCTCACACGGTGAAACCCCGTCTCTACTAAAAAAATACAAAAAAAAAACCCAGCCAGGCGAGGTGACGGGCGCCTGTAGTCCCAGCTACTCGGGAGGCTGAGGCAGAAGAATGGCGTAAACCCGGGAGGCGGAGCTTGCAGCGAGCTGAGATCCGGCCACAGCACTCCAGCCTGGGTGACAGAGCAAGACTCTGTCTCAAAAAAAAAAAAAAAAAGAAAAGAAAAATAAGAAAATTAGCCAGGCGTGGTGGTGCACACTTGTAGTCCCAGCTACTCGGGAGGCTGTAGCAGGATTGCTGGAGCCCAGGAGGTTGAGGCTACAGTGATGGTGATTGTGCCATTGCATTCCTGCCTGAGCGACAGGGTGAGACCCTGCCCCGCCCCAAAAAAAGGGCAATTTCAGGTTAATTTCATGTATATGTGTATGTATGCATGTACACATATACACATGCCCAGGAGTAGTCTAATAAGGTGGTTCACATCTTTTAAGTCCCTTACTCTGAATTTCTCTTTCGGATTGTCACTGACCATGCCTTTCCTCTGGCTCTCACAGATGGAGTTCCATGTTCTCAGAACCCAACAGAGGCAATAGAAGCCTGGATTAACTTTAATAAAGAGGAAAGAGAGGCTTTTGCAGAGTCACTCAGGACAAGCTTGAAGGTAAGGCAAATCTCTTGATTGTTGAGACTGCATACTCTCCATGCATTCTCGCCATCAGTTAACCTGGCCTCTTTTTTTTTTTTTTTTTTTTTTAAGACAATTCTCGCTTTGTCGCCCAGGCTGGAGTGCAGTGGCGCAATCTCAGCTCACTGCAACCTCCACTTCCCAGTTTCAGGTGATTCTCCTGCCTCAGCCTCCCAAGTAGCTGGGATTACAGGTGCTGCCACCACACCTGACTAATTTGTGTATTTTTTAGTAGAGATGGGGTTTCACCACATTGGCCAGGCTGGTCTGGAACTCCTGACCTCAGATGGCCTGCCTGCCTCTGCCTCCCAAAGTGCTGGGATTACAGGTGTGAGCCACTGTGCCTGGCCTAACCTGGCCTCTTTGTGTGTATGTATGTGTGTGTGAGAGAGAGAGAGATGGAGTTTCGCTCTTGTCACCCAGGCTAGAGTGCAATGGTGTGATCTCGGCTCACTGCAACCTCCGCCTCCTGGGTTCAAGTGATTTTTCTGCGTCAGCCTCCCAAGTAGCTGGGATTTCAGACGCCCACCACCACACCCAGCTAATTTTTGTATTTTTAATAGAGACGGGTTTCACCATACTGGCCAAGCTGGTCTCATTCCTGACCTCAGGTGATCCGCCCACTTTGGCCTCCCAAAGTGTTGGGATTACAGGCGTGAGCCAGTGCGCCTGACCTAACCTGGCCTCTTTTTGATGGCCAGGTTATGAATGGTCATCTCTGTTTTGTTTTGCTTTTTTTTTTTTTTTTTTGAGACAGAGTCTCACTCTGTTGCCCAGGCTGGAGTGCAATGGCAGGATCTCAGCTCACTGCAACCTCTACCTCTCGGGTTCAAGCAATTCTCCTGTCTAAGCCTCCCGAATAGCTGGGACTACAGGCGCATATCACCACACCCAGCTAATTTTTGTATTTTTAGTGGAGACAGGGTTTCACCATATTGGTCAGGCTGGTCTCGAACTCTTGAGCTTAGATGATCTGCCCACCTCAGCCTCCCAAAGTGCTGGGATTACAGGTGTGAGCAACCATGCCTGGCCATCTCTGTTTTTTTAATTTTTTATATTTATTATTTTTTTGAATAAGTCATCTCTGGCTTGAAGTTGATATAAGCTGGGAAGAAGGATGTCTTTGTAACCCCAGAACCACCAATCTATGAGCTTTCTTTTTTCTTTTTTTTTTTTTTTGTTTGTTTTGTTTTGTTTTTTTGAGATGGAGTCTCGCTCTGTCGCCCGGGCTGGAGTACAGTGGCCGGATCTCAGCTCACTGCAAGCTCCGCCTCCCGGGTTTACGCCATTCTGCCTCAGCCTCCCGAGTAACTGGGACTACAGGCGCCCGCCACCTCGCCCGGCTAGTTTTTTTGTATTTTTTTTTAGTAGAAACAGGGTTTCACCGTGTTAGCCAGGATGGTCTCGATCTCCTGACCTCGTGATCCGTCCGTCTCGGCTTCCCAAAGTGCTGGGATTACAGGCTTGAGCCACCGCGCCCGGCCTCTATGAGCTTTCAAAGTTCCTTGAGAACTACTTTCATCAAGTTAACAATCTTAATCACCCTTTGTCCAAAGCACCAGCTTTTGAGAATTTTAAAAGTTACAAGGGTGAATACAAGATTCTCCTCCCGGCATAAATTGCCTCAAAGAAAGTGACTAGAGGACAGTTGGATGCCATACAGTAATTAGAGAGTAGTATGTTAAAGCTAGGTACAAGTGTGAAGTCCGGGATCTTAAGGATATGTGTCTTAGCGGAGCCTTAGCCTAGAACATAACAGCTGTCATGTAATTTTAATTTTGCCAATAGGAAATTGGGGAGAATGTGCACATTTACCTGATTGGGAAAGAGTCATCTCGTACCCACTCGTTGGCTGTGTCCTTGCACTGTGCAGAAGATGACTCCATCAGTGTAAGTGGCCAAAACAGCTTGTGCCACCAGATCACTGCGGCCTGCAAGCATGGTGGAGACTTGTATGTGGTGGGAGGGTCCATCCCACGGCGCATGTGGAAGTGCAACAATGCCACTGTTGACTGGGAGTGGTGTGCTCCTTTGCCTCGGGACCGGCTCCAGCACACCCTGGTGTCTGTGCCCGGGAAAGATGCCATATATTCACTGGGTGGCAAGACATTACAAGATACCCTCTCCAATGCAGTCATTTATTATCGCGTAGGTGATAATGTGTGGACAGAGACAACCCAGCTAGAGGTGGCTGTGTCAGGGGCTGCTGGTGCCAACCTCAATGGGATCATCTACTTACTGGGGGGGGAGGAGAATGATCTGGACTTCTTTACCAAACCTTCCCGACTCATCCAGTGCTTTGACACAGAGACAGACAAATGCCATGTGAAGCCCTATGTGCTGCCCTTTGCAGGCCACATGCACGCAGCTGTGCATAAAGATCTGGTGTTCATCGTGGCTGAAGGGGACTCCCTGGTATGTTACAATCCCTTGCTAGACAGCTTCACCCGGCTTTGCCTTCCTGAGGCCTGGAGCTCTGCCCCATCCCTCTGGAAGATTGCCAGCTGTAACGGGAACATCTATGTCTTCCGAGACCGATATAAAAAGGGGGATGCCAACACCTACAAGCTTGACCCTGCCACTTCAGCCGTAACTGTCACAAGAGGTATTAAGGTGCTGCTTACCAATTTGCAGTTTGTGTTGGCCTAAGGCTGTGGGGAGGGGAGGAGAGCTGCTCACTCCTTTTCCCTCCCCATCCAAACCCAAAGTCCCCTGGGCCCCAATTCAGAGTAATGTATTTTTTGGCACATACTAGAAAGGCAGTGCCTCAGCCCTTCCCTGAACCCATGGAGGTGTTCTGTTTGGGGCTTTTTAGACTGCTGCTGCTCAGCTGGTTGCTTGAACTGACAGTAGGCCAACCTGTTCTCTGCCACCACCTAGTCATTGTGTGCCTCACCACAGCTTGCTTTAAGTAAGCTGTTTCTCAGACCTTAGGCACAGCCTCTCCTCTTTACCTGATAAATGTTAAATATAAGCACCCCTGATCCCAGGACATAAGGAAAGATGCCCAATTGTACTTTTGTTCTATAGCCTATGAAATGGCTAGTTGATCATTTTTCCACAAAGAATTAGGTGTTAAGAGTTTTCCTTCAGGCTTAACTTAGGAGAATGGACTAAGCTGAAGGTGCACTTCACCAGCAAGAGTCAACTCTAGAATTCAGGACGTTCCTTCTATTGTTTTCTCATCCATCTGTCAGGAAATGTAACTTTGGTTTTATTTTTGGCTTATTCCAAGGGATAAGCCAGAAAATAGAAATGATTATTTCTGATTAATAGCAGAAACTTTTTCAAGCTCAAATATATAAGGTGTCTGCTCTTTTAAAAGCTCTAAGCTAAGTCAAGAGCTAGGAAGTGTTGATACAAATAAAAGTTTTTGAAGGGATGTGTGTGTCTGTGTTGAATTCCGAAGGGGTGACTTTGAAGAGGTGAGGGTGTTTCATTCCCTCAGGGGGACTCCTTACGTACCACCACATGGCTCAGTCTGCAGCGGTCCTGACTGCAGCCCATGCTCCCACTTCTCCAGACAGGATCCCTCCTCCACAGGGCCAGTGAGACTCAGATTCTGACAGTGGCAAAGAGCCAGAGCGGAGTTTCCTTTTTTCTAGTGCTAAGTCTTTTGAGTTGTGGTGCTAAATATTATATTAGGCACCATATTAGGTACATAGTAGATTTTTGTTAAAATACTTCTTTAGGTCTATTCAGGAAAAGAAGATGGCCCCATCCCTGTCCTGTATCCCATGAATATAAGCCACACTAAATCTTTTCCTTTCTAGCCACACAAGAGTGTTATCTCAAGAAAACGAAACAAGACAGAAAAAGCAGAATTTCCTATTACCTCTTGGCATATTTCAGTTATGTCAAGTCTGGACTTAAGCCCTGTTGGTCCTGTTAAGCATTTTTTATTCTGTATCAAGCAGGAGTGTCTTGAGTTCTTTCTAATCCACGTACATCATGTCTTTGAAGTGTCAAAAGTCCCATCCTTTGTTGCCCCTGCAGTAACCTGCTTGTGGAACTGTTTAAGAACATCCAGCTGGCCAGGCCTGATGTGGATGTAAGACCGGATCTTGGCGATGGCTCTTACAGCCTCCTCTGGACTCCATCTGTGCACCTGAAGTACAGGGTTGAGAAATCAGCAGAGAAAGAAGCAGGTGTCAATGTGCCCTTGACACATGAGCAGGTGCTAAAGGACTTCGAGAGTTTCATTTCTTTGGAAACTCCATTTTGGAGGCATTAAAAATCATGCTCCTTGTATTATAAATGGGAGAGTACTGTAACCACTGCAGTCAGCCAGTCTCACAATACTATGCAACAGGCCAGGTGGAAAGTCAGTCTTTCTACCCAATTCTTGCTCTGCCAAATCCTAGAAAAAGAAAGTTGCCCATGAGAAGCTGAGGTCCTAAGTTCAAGACTGCCTCAGCCTACTCCACATTCTCTCTGAGCTGGGCTTTGGTTAAAAGAACTTCTAGGAACAAGTATGCAATAGATGTTTTTTTGTTGTTGTTTTTTATTGAGACAGTGCCTTGCTCTGTCACCCAGGCTGGAGTGCAGTGGCTATCTCAGCTCACTGCAAGCTCCACCTCCCAGGTTCACGCCATTCTCCTACCTCAGCCTCCCAAGTACCTGGGACTACAGGCGCCCACCACCACGCCCAGCTAATTTTTTGTATTTTTAGTAGAGACGAGGTTTCACTGTGTTAGCCAGGCTCAATCTCCTGACCTCGTGATCCGCCCGCCTCTGCCTCCCAAAGTGCTAAGATTACAGGCGTGAGCCACCGCACCCGGCCTGCAGTAAATGTTTTTATGCAACTTGTCACCATGGCTAGAAAAACAAGTACTCATAATTTAAATAGGAGGCTTAACATGTCCTAAGGATACTCATTGGTTTAGAACTGAACAGAACCAAGAAAATACAGATTTCTAGCTTGCTAATTCATTACTCACTTGGTGCAAAATACCCTCCTGAGACCCTGATTCCAGCAGAGTCCTTATGACCAAAATTTTAGTATTGTTCAACTATATACACACTAGTCCACAGTAACACAAGACCAAACTTAGTTATTCACATGACTTAGAAAATGCTCTGTGGGAGCCATTTTGTAACTCAGGTTACAAAATGATGATGGACTACAGGGTATTTGCTTCTCCTAAATATTTTTAAAGCATCCCACCTGCCAATCATGACAAATTAATAGGCAGAATCTAGTTTGGAGCCTGTTTCCAGAAACTAATATCCAGAACTTTACTCTGGAATACTTGAAGAAACTTGAGTACTATAAAGCTGAAAATCATCAGCACTATTATCTACAGTATTGTTCCCTGACATGGTATTAGAACAAGTGTCTAGCCTTTTGCTGAATATCTTTTGCAACTCCATTTTTAGAGTGCCCGCTGTAGGCCAGCACTTGATGTAATTTCTTATTTAAACTTCATAATGCATTTAGTTTGAGAAAACAGCATTAGGTATCAGTCACTTTTGCTGATCCTCACTGGCAGGCGGCAGAGCCCCAGGTTAGTCTGTCACAAGGCTCAGGTGCTTTCCATCATACCACACCACCTCCCAACAGCCTGAAATCAAGCACACAGCTCCTTCCAACAAGGCCCACCAGTAGACCATGCTATTGAAGTTCTGGAAATCTGCTATAAATGGGACCAGAAAGATTTTTTTTTTTTTTTTTTTTTGAGACAGGGTTTCACTCTGCTGGCCATGCTGCAGTGCAGTGGCACAAATCATGGCTCACTGCAGCCTCTACCTACCGGGCTCAGGTGATCCTTCCATCTCAGCCTCCCAAGTAGCTGGGACTACAGGTGCACACCACCACACCGAGCTAACTTTTTGTATTTTTTGTAGAGACGGCTTGCCATGTTGCCCAGTCTGGTCTCAAACTCCTGGGCTCAAGCCATCCTCCCACTTCAAGCCTCCCAAAATGCTAGGATTGTAAGCATGTACCACGATGCCCAGCCCAGAAAGAACTTTTGTACCTGAATCAGGTATGCTGCCACCATAGTGGCACTCCTGGAGCGCCCAGCCTTACAATGCACGTAGACACACTGGCCCAGCGACTGGTACTTGAGAGCAAATTGGACTCCCTTCTGGAGGTTGTCCAAGGTAGGGATCCCAGTCATGTCTACTGTGCTGAGCCGCAGCTGCTCGACTCCTAGTCTCTTCCACTCCTGGAACCAGGTCCACCAGTATGAAAAAGAATGAAAAAAACGTGATGTGGGTGGGATGATAAGGGGCTCCTAAGAGGCAGCAAAGCAACAGGGAAGTTTCAGGGTTTACTACAATGGGAATACACCGTTTCCTGTTTTCTAAAATAGAAACTTCTTACAGAAATGCTTTTTTTCCCCATTCCAGGTGAGGACAGAAATGTATTTAAAATGGCTGGCCTACATAGTTGGTTTTTCATCAAACAACAGCTATGCTGCTGAGTTAGAATTATGTCCAAGATTTAAAGTGTTCCTTTTCTTTTATTAAGACAGAGTCTCGCTCTGTTGCCCAGGCTGGAGTGCAGTGGTGTGATCTCAGCTCACTGCAACCTCCACCTCCCAGGTTCAAGCGATTCTCCTGCCTCAGCCTCCTGAGTAGCTGGGACCACAGGCACGCGCCACCAAGCCTAGCTAATTGTATTTTTAGTAGAGATGGGATTTCATCATGTTGGCCAGGATGGTCTTGAACTCCTAACCTCAGGTCATCCGCCCGCCTCAGCCTCCCAAAGTGCTGGGATTACAGGTGTGAGCCACCACACCAGCAGGTAAAGTGTTCTTAAACTACCCTTTGTGTACTTGAATATTTAGCTGCAAAATATTAGCTATATATATTTTAGCTGCAAAAAATTCAGCTGCAAATATCTTAACATTTTTTTTCGGCCGGGCATGGTGGCTCACGCCTGTAATCCCAACAGTTTGTAAGGCCGAGGTGGGCAGATCACCTAAGGTCAGGAGTTCGAGACCAGCCTGGCTAACATGGTGAAACCCTGTCTCTAATAAAAATACAAAAATTAGCCAGGCATGGTGGCGGACGCCTGTAATCCCACCTACTAGGGAGGCTGAGGCAGGAGAATTGTTTAACCCAGGAGAGAGAGGTTGCAGTGAGCAGAGATCACACCATTGTACTCCAGCCTGGGTGACAAGAGAAAAACAACATCTCCAAAAATATACATATTTTATTTTAGAGACACGATCTTGCTATGTCGCTCAGGTCAGAAAGCAGTGGTGTGCAATCATGGCTCCCTGCAGCCTCAAACTCCTAAGCTCAAGCAGTCCTCCCACCTCTGCCTCCTGAGTAGCTGTGACTACAGCTGCATGCCACTGTGCCTGGCTAATTTTGTTATTTTTTTGTATGGAGATGGAGGTCTCGCTATGTTGCCCAGGCTGGTCTCAATCTCCTAGCCTCAAGCCATCCTCCTGTCTCAGCCTCCCAAAGTGTTGGGATTACAGGCATGAGCCACCAGGTCCAGTCAGTGTAACTTTTTTTGTATAATTTTGGCACCTGTGTAGTGATTCAGCTGCAGATGTGGAGTACAATATTTTGCCAGGGCTTTCTATTTCTCTGTCCATAAGTCTCCTCTTTTTTTACCACTTTTTTTTGAGGAAGCACATGGTAGAAAATAGGGTTATCATTTTAAAATTAAAACAATGGGCCAGGCACAAGACTCCGTCTGGAAAACAAAAAAAAACAAAAAAAATTAAATTAAAACAATGCACTGACCTTCATTAGTGCAATGTCACCACTTACAAAGAAGAAATAAGTGGCCAGGTGTGGTGGCTCACGCCTGTAATCCCAGATTTTGAGAGGCCAAGGTGGGTGGATCGCCTGAGGTCAGGAGTTCGAGATGACTCTGGCCAACATGGCGAAACCCTATCTCCACAAAAAATACAAAAATTGGCCAGGCATGGTGGCGGGCACCTGTAATTCCAGCTACTTGGGAGGCTGAGGCAGGAGAATCATTTGAACTGGGAGGCAGACGTTGCAGTGAGCTGAGATTGCACCATTGCACTCCAGCCTGGACAATGGAGTGAGATGTGAGACTGTCTCAAAAAAAAAAAGAAGAAGAAATAGAAATAAGGTCTCTGGCAACTGGGCAAACTTTATGCTTTAAGACTTCAGATATCCTCCAGATACTCTTATTATTAACCTCTTAATAATGAGTATCGGAGACTTTATGGTTCTGAATGAAGGTCAGCATTTTTTTTTTTTTTGAGACGGAGACTCACTCTGTCGCCCAGGCTGGCGTGCACTGGTGCAATCTCGGCTCACTGCAACTTCTGCCTCCCGGGTTCAAGCGATTCTCCTGCCTTAGTCTCCTGAGTAGCTGGGATTACAGGCGCCTGCCACCACACCCGGCTAATTTTTTTGTGTGTTTTAGTACAGATGGGGTTTCACCATTTTGGCCAGGCTGATCTCAAACTCCTGACCTCACACGATCCACCCACCTCAGCCTCCCAAAGTGCTGGGATTACAGGCGTCAAAGCCACTGCGCCTGACCAAGTCACAAATCCTTCCAGCCAAGTCACAAATATTTTTAAGGTTTCAAAAAATCCTCAGGTTGAAATAATAGTATCTTCATCATGCTGTATCAGTAAAACAAATGAGAAAGATAATTGTTTAGTGCTATTAGATGCCAAACACTATAAAGATAGAGCAACATTTTTAATCACATTGTAAATAACATCTTTTTTTTTTTTTTTGAGATGGAGTCTCGCTCTGTCGCCCAGGGTGGAGTGCAGTGGCCGGATCTCGGCTCACTGCAAGCTCTGCCTCCCAGGTTTACGCCATTCTCCTGCCTCAGCCTCCCCGAGTAGCTGGGACTACAAACACCTGCCACCTCGCCCGGCTAGTTTTTTGTATTTTTTTAGTAGAGACGGGGTTTCCCCGTGTTAGCCAGGATGGTCTCGATCTCCTGACCTCGTGATCCGCCCGTCTTGGCCTCCCAAAGTGCTGGGATTACAGGCTTGAGCCATCGCGCCCGGCCAGATAACATCTTCTAATAACCATTGTGGAAGATTCCACAAACAAGCCAGTCACATTTAATGAAAGTTATGCTTTAGGTCTAAACTTTGTTATGAGAGAACTTTGTAGTTCCACCATGATTTCTAACATATGACTAAAAATTCCCCCAAATCAGAGCCAAATTAACTCTACAGTTTTATGAAAAATGTGGGGAGAGGGACGTGTTATGGGGGTGCTTTTCGTCTTATAGTTGGCAGGGCCTTCATCTGGAATCCTTAACACTGGGAATGCTGACCCATACTCAGAGGTCAAAGTGCAGAAAGAATGAATGAAATCAGGAAGGCACAGGAAAGTTGCCTTTCAATTTTAATTTCTGATTTTGGTTACCGAAATAAGAATACATTACATTCCTTCACAAAGGAGAAATCAGACTTTGGCAACTTGCACTTTTTTTTTGAGACTGTTTCACTCCTGTCGCCCAAGGCTGGGCTGGAATGCAAGATGTCGGCTCACTGCAACCTCCACCTCCCCGGCTCAAGTGATTCTCCTGCCTTAGCCTCCCAAGTAAATGGGACTACAGGCGCACGCTACCATTCCCGGCTACTTTTTGTATTTTTGTAGAGATGGGGGCCTCGCCATGTTGCCCAGGTTGGTCAGAACTCCTGGGCTCAAAAGATCTGCCCGCCTCCTCCTCCCGCCTCCCAAAAGTGCTGGGATTACAGGCGTGAGTCACCGCGCCCGGCCCAACTTAACTTTTTTTTTTTTTTTTTTTTTGAGACGGAGGGAGTCTCGCTCTGTCGCCCAG
>NW_016834786.1:155100-160995 GCF_001698545.2 Rhinopithecus bieti | reverse complement strand
CTTTTCTTTTTTTTCTAGGAAACAGGGTCTCACTGTAACCTCCGCCTCCCGGGTTCAAGTGATTCTCCTGCCTCAGCCTCCCAAGTAGCTGGGATTACAAGCACATGCCACCACGCCCAGCTAATTTTTGTATTTTTAGTAGAGATGGGGTTTCACCATGTTGGCCAGGCTGGTCCCAAACTCCTGACCTCAGGTGATCCATCCTCCTCGGCCTTCCAAAGTGCGAGGATTACAGGCATGAGCCATCCCGCCTGGCCCATCTGGTGGTTTTAAAAGATTCATTTTCTTTTCTTTTTTGAGATGTAGTCTCCTTCTGTTGCCTAGACTGGAGTGCAGTAGCGCCATCTCGGCTCACTGCAACCTCCGCCTCCCGGGTACAAGCAATTCTCCTGCCTCAGCCTCCCCAATAGCTGGGAATACAGGTGCCCACCACTATGCACGGCTAATTTTTTGTGTGTTTTTAGTAGAGACAGGGTTTCACCATGTTGGCCGGGCTGCTCTCAAACTCCTGACCTCAGGTGATCCATCCGCCTTGGTTTCCCAAAGTGCTGGGATTACAGGCGTGAGCCACCGCACCCGACCTAATTTTAGAATATTTTCATTGCCCTCAAAATAAGCCCCATATCCATTAGCAGAGACACCATTTTCTCCCAATCATCCTCCAGCCTTAGGCAAACACTAACCTACTTTCTGACTCTATAGATTTACATGTTTAGCATGTTTGGGGCATTTCTTCTTTTTACTTTTCTTTTTTTTCTAGGAAACAGGGTCTCACTGTCACCTAGACTAGAGTGCAGTGGCAGCATGACCATGACTCACTGTAGCCTCAACCTTTTGGGTGCAAGCAATCTTCCCACCTCAGCCTCCCAAGGAGTTGAGACTACAGACGTGTGCCATGATGCCTGGCTAATTTTTTATTATTTGTGGTGATGGGGTCTCACTGTGTTGCCCAAACTGATCTCAGGGCTGGACACAGTGGCTCACTCCTGTAATCCCAACACTTTGGGAGGCTGAGGCAGGCAGATCACCTGAGGTCAGGAGTTTGAGACCAGCGTGGTCAACATGGAGAAACCCCATCTCTACTAAAAACATACAAAAATTAGCCAGGTATAATAGTGGGTGCCTGTAATCCCAGCTACTCGGGAGGCTGAGGCAGGAGAATCACTTGAATCCGGGAGGCAGAGGTTGTGATGAGCCGAGATCACGCCACTGCACTTCAGCCTGGGTGACACCATGTCAAAAACGAAATGAAACAAAACAAAGTGATCTTGAATTCCTGGGCTCAAACAATCCTCCTGCTTTGGCCTCCCAAAGTACTGGGATTATAAGTCTGAACTACTGTGTCTAGCCTAGTGTATTTCAAATAAATGGAGTCATACAATATGTGTTCTTTGTATCTGGCTTCTTCTTTTTTTTTTTTTTTTGAGATAGAGTTTCACTCCTGTTGCCCAGGCTGGAGTGCAATGGTGTGATTTTAGCTCACTGCAACCTCCACCTCCTGGGCTCAAGCAATTCTCCCACCTCAGCCTCCTGCGTAGCTGGGACCGCAGGTGCGCACCACCACACCTGGTGGTGAATTTTTGTATTTTTGGTAGAGATGGGCTTTCACCATATTGTCCAGGTTGATCTCGAACTACTGGACTCAAGTGATCTTCCTGCCTCAGCCTCTGGAAGTGCTGGCATTGCATGCGTGAGCCACCCCACCCTTTTTTTTTTGAGATGGAGTTTCATTCTTGTCGCCCAGGCTGGAGTGCAATGGCATGATCTCAGCTCACTGCAACCTCTGCCTCCCAGGTTCAAGCAATTCTCCTGCCTCAGACTCCCTAATAGCTGCAATTACAGGCATGCACTACCACTCCCAACTAATTTTATATTTTTAGTAGAGATGGTTTCTCCGTGTTGGTCAGCCTGGTCTCGAATTCCCTACCTCAGGTGATCTGCCCGCCTCGGCCTCCCAAAGTGCTGGGATTACAGGTGTGAGCAACTGCATGTGGCTTTTTTTGTTTTTGTTTTTGTTTTCTTTTCTTTTTCTTCAGACGGAGTCTCTCTGTTGCCCGTGCTGGAGAACAATCTCGACTCACTGCAAGCTCTGCCTCCCGGGTTCACACCATTCTCCTGCCTCAGCCTCCCGAATAGCTGGGACTACAGGCACCCGCCACCACATCTGGCTAATTGTTTATATTTTTTAGTAGACATGGGGTTTCACCGTCTTAGCCAGGATGGTCTCAATCTTCTGACCTCATGATCTGCCTGTCTTGGCCTCCCATAGTGCTGGGATTACAGGTGCGAGCCACCATGCCCAGCCTTTTTTTCTTAATAGATATCTCTTGTGTATTGATATCTGTCTTATGCTTAGAATGTTTTCAAGGATCGTCCATGTTGTAGCAAGTATCAGGACTGTCCTTCTTTTTATTGCCAAATAATATTTCAATGTATGGACAGACCACATGTTTTTATCCGTTCATCATTTGATGGACATTTGAGTTGTTTCCATTTTTGGCTATGTTGAACAATGCTGCTGGGAACATCTGCATACAACTTATGGACATAGGTTTTCTTTTTTTTTTTTTTGAGACGGAGTCTCGCTCTGTCACCCAAGCTGGAGTACAGTGGCCAGATCTCAGCTCACTGCAAGCTCTGCCTCCCAGGTTCATGCCATTCTCCTGCCTCAGCCTCCCGAGTAGCTGGGACTACAGGCGCCCGCCACCTCGCCCGGCTAGTTTTTTGTATTTTTTAGTAGAGACAGGGTTTCACCGTGTTAGCCAGGATGGTCTCGATTTCCTGACCTTGTGATCTGCCCGCCTCGGCCTCCCAAAGTGCTGGGATTACAGGCTTGAGCCACCGCGCCCGGCCATGGACATAGGTTTTCATTTCTCTTGTATATTTGACTAATCATGGAATTGTGAGGTTATAGAGTATTACTATGTTTAACCTTTAGAAGAACTGTCAGTTTTCCAAAGTGACTGCACCGTTTTGCATTCCCACCAGGAGAGTATGAAGGGTTCCAATGTTGCCATGCCACATGGTCGCCAACACTTATTATCTGTCTTTCATTATAGCCATTTTAGTGGGTGTGGTGTCTCTTTGTGGAATAAACTTTTTTTTTTTTTTTGAGACAGAGTCTCGCTCTGTCGCCCAGGCTGGAGTGCAGTGGCGTGGTCTTGGCTCACTGCAAGCTTCGCCTCCCGGGTTCACGCCATTCTCCTGCCTCAGCCTCCCGAGTAGCTGGGACTACGGGCGCCCGCCACCACGCCCGGCTTATTTTTTGTATTTTTGGTAGAGACGAGGTTTCTCCGTGTTAGCCAGGATGGTCTCGATCTCCTGACCTCGTGATCCACCCGCGTTGGCCTCCCAAAATGCTGGGATTACAGGCCTGAGCCGTTGCGCCCGGCCAGGAATAAACTTTTAAATGTGGAATAATTTAGATGCACAGAAAGGTTTTAAAAATAGTACTGAGAGTCCATTATGTCCTTCCCCCTCCAATGTTAACATTTTTTTTGGTAACAGCTTTATTGAGGTATAATGCATATGCCTTGTCACCCTCCTAACTATACAATTCAGTGTTTATTAATATACTCACAGGGTTGCACAACCATCACCAATATCTAATTTTAGAAAATTTCATCATCCCAAAAAGAAATCCTATACCCATTAGCAATCACTCCCCATTCCCTCATTCCGAGACAACCACGAATTGACTTTCTGTCTCAGTGGATCTGCGTATTCGAAACATTTCATATACATGGATCATACAACATGTGGTCTTTGTATATTCATGTACACATGTTGATAAAGGTCATTATAACCATATAGAGAAAATGTTTTGTTTTTTGTTTTCGAGACAGAGTCTCACTCTGTCACCCAGGCTGGAGTCCAGTGTCACATTCTCCACTCACTACAACCTCCACCTCATGGGTTCAGGCGATTCTCATGCCTCTGGCCTTTTCTGTTCTTTTTTTTCTTCTCATTTGAGACTATCTCACTCCCATCACCCAGGCTGAGAGCAGTGGTGTGATCTTGTTTCAGTGCAGCCTCGACCTCCCAGGCTCAAGTGATCCTTCCACCTCAGCCTCCCCAGTAGCTGGGATTACAGGCATGCACCACCACGCCCAGCTAATGTTTGTATAGACAGGGTTTTGCCATGTTGCCCAGGCTGGTCTTGAACTCCTGAGCTCTAGCAATCTGCCTGACTCAGCCTCCCAAAGTGCTGGGATTACAAGCGTGAGCTACCATGTCCAACTTTTTTTTTTGAGAGAGTCTCACTCTGTCACCAAGGCTGGAATACAGTGGTGTGATCTCTCCTCACTGCAACCTCTGCCTCCTGGGTTCAAGCGATTCACCTGGCTCAGCCTCCTGAGCAGCTGGGATTACAGGCATGCGCCAACACGCCCGGCTAATTTTTGTATTTTCAGTAGAGATGGGGTTTCACCATGTTGGCCAGGCTCGTCTTGAACTCCTGACCTCAGGTGATCCGCCCACCTCAGCCTCCCAAAGTGCTAGGATTACAGGCATGGACCACTGCGCCCGGCCTCTGCTTTATTCAGTCAGTGATATTTGTGAATATTATACCATGTCAGTGCAACAGAGGTAGATTTACTTTATTCTTTTCAAAAAGTTACATAGGCCGGGCGCCATGCTCACATCTACCTGAGGTGGGATGATCGCTTGAGCACAGGAGTTTAAGATTAGCCTGGGCAACAGAGTGAGACCCTAGCTCTACAAAAAATTTAAAAACTACCTGGGCATGGTGGTACATGTCTGTAGTCCCAGCTACTTGGGAGGCTGAGATGGTAGGATCACCTGAGCGTAAGAAGTCAAGGCTAAAGTGAGCAAGCTGTGCCCCTGCATTCCAGCCTGGTCAGAGGCTGAGGCAGGAGAATGGCGTGAACCCGGGAGGTGGAGCTTGCAGTGAGCCAAGATCACGCCACTGCACTCCAGCCTGGCAACAAAGACTCCCTCTCAAAAAAAAAAAAAAAAAAAAAAAAGTTACATAGTATTCCAATGTAAGGATTTCAATTCAATTCAAAAACATTTACTAGCCAAGCAGTGGCTCACACCTGTAAACCTAGCACTTTAGGAGGCTGAGGCGAGGGTATTGCTTGAATACAGGAGTTCAGGATCAGCCTGGGTAACATGGGGAGACCCCATCCCTACAAGCAATTTAAAAAATAGCCAGGCATGATAGCGTGTGTCTGTGTGTGTCTGTGGTCCCAGCTACTGGGGACGCTGAGACAGGAGGATCACATAAGCCAGGGAGGTCAAGGCTGCAGTGAGCCATGATTACTGCCCTCCAGCCTGGGTGACAGAGCAAGACCCTGTCTCAAAAAAAAAAAAAAAATTACTGAGTAGCCTGAATTTCCAGACATTCTTCCTGTACTTGGACTACATCAGTGAACAAAATAGACAAAGATTCCTGCTCTCCATTGCCTTTATTCTGTGAACTGTATTTCAGGGTAACCAAATATCTCACTGGTGAGAGAAAGTTCTTTACAAGACACTTCCCGCATGTGGAAAGAAGTATAGAATCACAAGTCCAGGCGCGGTGGCTCACGCCTGTAATCCCAGCACTTTGAGAGGCCGCGGAGGGTGGATCACTGGAGGTCAGGGTTTGAGACCAGCCTGGCCAACATGGTGAAAGCCGTCTCTACTAAAAATACAAAAAATTAGCCGGGTGTGGTGACGCATGCCTGTAATCCCAGCTACTCGGGAAGCTGAGGCAGGAGAATCATTTGAACCCGGGAGGGGGAAGTTGCAGTGAGCTGAGATCGTGCTGCTGCACTCCAGCCTGGGAGACAGAGCAAGACTCCGTCTCAAAAATATATATATATATATATAAAATATGTACATTATGTTATATATAATATGCACATTATATATGTACATTATATAATATAT
>NW_016834786.1:147955-153571 GCF_001698545.2 Rhinopithecus bieti | reverse complement strand
TCCTGTCTTTTAAAAGAAAAACAGGCCGGTCGTGGTGGCTCATGCCTGTAATCGCAGCACTTTGTAAGGCCAAGGTGGGCGGATCACGGTGTCAGGAGATTGAGAGTATCTTGGCTAACACGGTGAAACCCCGCCACTACTAAAAATACAAGAAATTAGCCAGGTTTGGTGGCATGCGCCTGTAGTCCCAGCAACCCAGGAGTCTGAGGCAGGAGAATCGCTTGAACCTGGGAAGGGGAGGTTGCAGTGAGCCAAGATTGTGCCACTGCACTCCCTGGGCCACAGAGCCAGACTCCGTCTCAAACAAAAGCCAAAAAACAAACAAACAAACAAACAAAAAACAAGAAAGAAAAGTAAATAAGCCGGGCGCGGTGGCTCCCAGCACTTTGGGAGGCCTAGGTGGGTGGATCACCTGAGGTAAGGAGTTCAAGGCCAACCTGACCTACATGGCGAAACCCTGACTCTACTAAAAATACAAAAATTACCCAGGCATGGTGGTGCATGCCTGTAATCCCAGCTACTCCGGATCTGAGGCAGCAGAATCGCTTGAATCTGAGAGGTAGAGGTTGCAGTAAGCCAAGACGGCGCCACTGCACTCCAGCATGGGCAACAGAGCGAGACTCCGTCTCAAAAAAAAAAATTAATAATAAATAAATAAAAACCAAACAGAGACAGGGTCTTACTCTGTTGCCTAGGCTGGAGTGCAGTGTCATGGTCATAGCTCACTGCAACCTGGAACTCCTGGGCTGAAGGGGTTCTCCTACCTCAGCTTCTTAAAAAGCTGGAACTGCAGATGTGCATGCCACCATGCCAGGCTAACATTTTTAAATTTTTTATTTCTGTGGAGATGGTGTCTTGTTATGTTGCCTGGGCTGGATTTGAACTCAAGTCCTCCTGCCTTGCCCTCCAGGGTAGCTGGGATTATGGGAGTAAGCCATCATGCCTGGCTATCATCATTTCCTCTATAATTATTTCTCTATTGTTATATGGCTATGAATGAACCATAATTTATCAATCTCCTTTTGTATCAAATTTTATGCTGTTTAAACAATGTTATGGCCAGGTGTCATGGCTCACACCTGTAATCCCAAAACTTTGGAAGGCAGAGTGAGGAGGGTTGCTTGAGCTCAAGAGTTTGAGACCAGCCTGGGTCTCAACATAGTGAGACCCCTGTCTCTACAAAAAAAAAAAAAATTAGTTGGACATGGTGGCACACACCTGCGATCTCAGCTACTCACAAGGCTCAGGTGGAAGGATCGCTTGAACCCAGGAGTTCAAGGTTGCAGTGGCTATGATAGCACCACTACACTCCAGGCTGGGTGACAGAGCAAGACCCTGTGTCTAGAAAAATAAAAATAAAAAATAAAACATGTTACAGTCTCTGCCATTATGCATGAATCTTTCCTTAGGATAAATTCCTAGAAAGGTATGTAAAAGTTCAGATTCCTCTAGGCAGATTACCTGAACTTTACTCCCTCCACCACTTGGAGAAGTCTATTTCTCTGCACTCTTACTAACACTGGCTATTTTTTTTTTTTTTTTTTTTTTTTTTTAGTGGGGTTTTTTTTTTTTTTTTTTTTTGAGATGGAGTCTTGCTCTGTCGCCCAGGCTGGAGTACAGTGGTTCGATCTTGACTCACTGCAACCACCGTCTCCCAAGTTCAAGCGATTCTTTCTCAGCCTCCCGAGTAGCTGGAACTACAGGCACCTGCCATCATGCCCGGCTGATGTTTGTATTTTTCAGTAGAGACAGGGTTTTGCCACGTTGGCCAGGCTGGTCTTGAACTCCTAACCTCAGGTGATCTGTCTGCCTCGGCCTCCCCAAGTGCTAGGATTACAGGCATGAGCTACTGCGCCTGGCCAACACTGGCTATTTTTTTAAAAAATACATCTTAATCTATTTGTAAGGCAAAACATGAAACAGGAAGCTTTACATACTCTTAAATCTCACACTAGGCTTTTTTTTTTTTTTTTTGTATTTGGACTGTTTAGCATTTTGTCTATGCTGCTGAAACCTTTTGAAGTTACAAAATCTATTTGCGTTCTTCATGTAATTGTTCTTCCCCCAATCTTGGGCTAACAGGCTGTGGCCTTCCTTGGTAGCTCAATGCAAGAGTGATATTAATACCTTGCAAGTTCCTCCCTTGCAAATGGGAGCCCTAAGTCAAGGTGCAGATATAATAGGAAAAAGCTTCTGGTTGCTCTTCAAGAAGTATCTATTGAGTTAGATACAGTGAAAAGCAACAGCGATATTAGGAGAATAACAAGATGGGTATGGAAAAGTTTCTGGTTGCTCTTCAAGAAATATTTATTGAGTCAGATACTGTGAAAAGCACTGGAGATATAACAAGATGGGCGTGGTGCCTGTCCTTATTTAGCTGATGGACAGGTTCCAAGAAGCTTCTAAAGGCTGAACATTTCATTTGTTTTCCATACCTGGCACTTAGATACACCTATTAATTAAGTCAACAATATTTATTGAGCATGTACTATGGATTAGGCATTATCGAGGCCCTGAGGATAGAGCAGTGAAATAAAACAGACAAAACCTCTACCCTTTTGGTTTACCTTCTGGGCTACTGTCAATAAAACAAGTAAAATATGTAAGTACAAAATACACTGTGAGGCCAGGTGCAGTGGCTCATGCCTGTAATCCCAGCACTTTGAGAGGCAGAGGCAGGCAGAACACTTGCAGTCAGGAGTTTGAGTCCAGCCTGGCCAACATGGTGAAACCCTGTCTCCACTAAAAATACAAAAATTAGTCAGGCGTGGTGGCAGGCGCCTGTAATCCCAGCTACTCGGGAGGCTGAGGCAGGAAAATTGCTTGAACCTGGGAGGTGGATGTTGCAGTGAGCCGAGATTGCACCACTGCATTCCAGCCTGGGTGACAAGAGCAAGACTGTCTCAAGAAAAAAAAAAACAAACAAAACCCCCCCCAAAAAAACAAAACTGTGTTAGATAATGATAAGTGTTTTGGACAAAAATGAAAGTGGGATTGAAAGCATGGGTGTGTGCATGTGTGTGTGCGCATAGTGTGCATACGTATGCCATGTGTGTGAGCAATGTAAAATAGGGTGCTCAGGGAAAAGTGGACTAAGAAGGTGACACTTAAAGTCTGAAGGAGATGAGGAAGTGAGCCATGTGGATATCCACATGATTCTATGGAGCACAAAAGGAGACAGATTCTCTGCTTGAAACATTTCTATAACCTATAGGAGGAAATATATGGTAATATTTTTGACAACATTCTGTAAGCTATAATGGTCTATAAATACAGAATGTTTTCAGTCAATTACACATAAAACTATTAACAAGAACAAGATCATATATCAGCATTATGAATGTATATAAAACTACCCAGTACAATTAGGGAATATGATCATGTACAATTTAAGGACTAAACGGTACCAGAAAAACTGTGGTTATTTTTTTTTTTTTTTCCCTCCAAAGGCGACAGAGGAAAACCCTTGAGGCCTTGAGGCTTCTGCTTGGAAGCCCACTTGTTTG
Source organism: Rhinopithecus bieti (assembly GCF_001698545.2). NCBI lineage: Eukaryota > Metazoa > Chordata > Mammalia > Primates > Cercopithecidae > Rhinopithecus > Rhinopithecus bieti. The sequence goes on along the minus strand of NW_016834786.1, from coordinate 150,065 downwards.
TGGTAAGGTAGGATATAATCAGTATTTGTGGGTATAAAAATTATATTCTCTGGGAAGCCAGATCATGTTACAGAGAAACGATCCCATGAGTTATTTGCATGTTGATGGGGCCAAAAGCTTCCAGAACAAAGTTTTGTTAACCTGCATTTAACTGCCTCACAAGGTCTGGAACCTACGGAATAAACGTTGGTTCAAACAACAACAACAACAACAAATTGTACTGCTTGCGTTCCATCTACACCCAGGGATTCCTGAGTAACTCGGGAGGAAGTCTTTAAAGACCTGACCTGAGTTGTTACGAAAACGTTTTTTTTTTTCTGGGAAAACCAGGTTATGGCTGAGCAATCGGTCTCTTAATAGAATCTTTGTGAACTTCCTGATGTCGCAGCGATCGTTGCCAGGTTGTACGTTCACACTGATTATCTTGCTAAAAGGCACTCCCTGCACTTGGAACACACATATCCACATCCCAGCAAAGAAGGAAGGCCTGGATGCTGTTGCTTATCTGCTAGGGCAAAAAGGGGCGTGCCATGTGCCCAACGCTGGCGAAGCACCAGTCACTCCTTAACTCATCCATTTATTCAACAAACATCTTATTATGCTCCTACTCAGTGCCCAGTAGGGGTGCCTCCTTGCCCACCAGGGTCATCTAGAGCTCCTGTGGGTGCGGTGGGCGGAGTCAAGAACTTGATTCCCAGGCCTGGCTCTTCCCTCCAGCAGGGCTCGGAGACAAAGAGATGTGCCCCTGCAGTTCTCTCGGCTGAGGGCTCCGCCCGCGGCCCCAGGGGCTTAGGCGCGGCAGCTCCTCCACTTCCCAGCCCAAGGGGGCGCTGCAGTGCCCGGCGCTCGGCCCGCCCCTACGCCGCGCTCCGCTCGCATGTGCGCTGCGGGCGGCGCCGCGGTGATACGTTCCCCTTCGTCGCGCTCCCCCTCCTCCTCCTCCGCCCTCCCCGCCGGTGGTAGGTGCCGGAAGTGCCGCCATTTTGGGGTGTTCTGCTCTGGCGGCAGCGGCGGCAGCGGCGGCGGGACGCGGAGGCTCCCCCGGGATTCGGCCTCAGCAGCGAGGCGGCGGCGGCAGCGGCGGCTGCGGAGGCACAGGCAGCAGCTGAGGCAGCGGCGGGCTCAGGTGCAGCCGCTGGTGAGTGCTGCGGCCGCAGGATAACGGGCCACGGGAGGGAGGGAGGGAAAGAAGGCAAGAGGGAGGCGCCGCGGGGCGGGTCCGGTTCGGGAGGCCGCGGGTCACAGAGCCCTCCGGGCGCGGCCTCTCCTCGTTTTCTGCGTCCTGGGGCAGGGCTGCGATCTCCTCCTGCATGTCGGGGTCCCCGGCTCCCCCGGTCCTGTCGGGCTTGCCCGGCGCGTGCCCCCGCGCCCAGGGAGACCCGCCCTCCTCGTGGCCTTGCTTCCTCTCCCCGCGCCCTTTACCTTCACCCTCTGGGCTCAAAGGCCTCGTTCCCTACCCAGTGCCAGCTCCGTTTTCCTCCTCTATCTGGCTGCCGTGCTGTACCCAGGCTACCTGCCCGGGACACCCCATCTCTGCCCCTGTCGCCTCACGTGTTCTTGGTGTTCACCCCTGTGGGTACCGAAGGGTCCCCGCCCCTAAAAGCGCTTTTCCGGAACCTCGAGAGCCCTTCGTTTCTCGCCCCAGATCCGCTAGGGCCTTGGCTTGCCCTCCCCCCACATCAGGTGCTCACCCTGTCATGGCCTAGTAGCTGGGCAGGAATCTCGCACCCGGGAGCGCGGGGAACACATTAAAGCGCTTTCTTCGCTAGGGAACAGGCTTTGAATTTAAAGCCGGTGGTGTCTTGGTTGTGGTCCTTCGGGCAGGATGTTTTAGTTCTCGGAGACCATTGCACATGCACCAAGGAGCTTCTCATTGGTTTAGGCTCATACCCATAGTTGAGGGTAATGTGGTGAGATTTTGATTGGAATCTGTTTCCGCAAAATGGAATCTCTTTCTCGCCAGGAGAGAGCTGTAGGTTTATTACCTTCGAGTAAAAAGACTGTATAACAGTTTTAAGGAGCATGAAATGCTTTATAATGTGTGCAGTGTAAGAGGTTACAAATACTCAATGAATCCTTTACAGGAACTTCATTTTTTTTTTTTTTTTTT
>NW_016834786.1:135799-145640 GCF_001698545.2 Rhinopithecus bieti | reverse complement strand
TTTTTAAGACGGAGTTTCGCTCTTGTTGCTTAGGCTGGAGTGCAGTGGCGCGATCTCGGCTCACTGCAACCTCCCCAGGTTCAAGCGATTCTCTTGCCTCAGCCTCCCAAGTAGCTGGGATTACAGGCATGCGCCACCACTCCCGGCTAATTTTTGTATTTTTAGTAGAGACGGGGTTTCACCATGTTGATCAGGCTGGATGTTCCCGAACTCCTGACCTCGGGTGATCCACCCGCCTCGGCCTCCCAAAGTGCTGGGATTACAGGCGTGAGCCACCGCATCCGACGGGAACTTCACCTTTTAAAGATCTTTTCACTGTCTGATTACTCGTGAATTGGGAAGGCTTTAATTGCATGCTTTCCCCTTGCCCACAAGTGTAGCTTCTCTCCGAGTGCTATGGAAGTTTCAGCCTCTCCATTAATCCTTGGTGAGAATGAAGGCGTCTCCATATAGAATCACCCTTTCTGTTTTAGCATTAATGAGTCCATTTAGAAAATCATGGAATTACAATAGCGTGCACAAACTGTTGCTACGGTGATTTTCTTCTCATGCTAATTTTTATATTCTTCTGGCTTTACTTACCTAGTTTGTGGTTTCTGATCAGGAGTTAGCCAAGATTGAAGCAGCACTGTTGGTAAAAAGCAAAGCTGGAGCTTTCAGCTGTTGCTTTAACCAGGAAGGTTATGGTTCCCCTAGTGGTTCTTTTCTCATGACAGTCCACCACCTGTTTCCATTAAGAATGGCCTTTGGCCCAGAGCATAGGCCTCAACTTCTATTCAGCCATTCATTCTGATCCCTTTAAAGAAAAGAAAACCCAGGGTTTTCTTTAAAGATTGTGCTGTCTAGACTTAAGATCCACTAGCAGGAGGGGCTGTTAGAGATGGAATATCTTTTCTAGAACCCCTTCACTTTTTGGATGAAGAAACTGAGGGCCCTAGAAGTTAAGTGACTTACTTGCCCAAGGTTATGTTTTTTTTTTTTTTAAACAATATCATGAGTATAATAATGCAATCTACCCTTTGAGATGTAATGAAATGGGAAAGGACCCTGACTTGAAGTTAGAACTAGGCCTGGATTGTAATACTTGCTCTGTCATTTACTAGTTATACAACCTTGGCAAGTCACTCAACTGTTCTCCTCAGTTTATTCTCACCTGCAAAATGAAAGAAACAGCGTTATGTCTCACATGGTATTAGTTCAGCTTCAGTAACATGGTGAAATACCCATGATGTAATAGGCAGACAGTGAAGTTTTAGCCAAAATGATTTATTTTCTAAAGATTTCCATGTATTATTCTTAATACAGAAGTTACAGATTCATTATAAAAAATACATATAAGTCAAAAAAGGAAGAAACTCACCTATAGTGCCACCACTTAGAGATGATTGTTAAATATTGGGTCTTTATATTGCCCATCATTTTTAAATGCTATAGAAATGCCTATTTTCGCAAAACAGGCTTATTCTAGTCACAGTTTTGTGATGTGGGTCCAGTCCCAACCCCCCAGCCCCGACCCCACCATGGAGTCTTGCTCTGTCACTCATACTGGAGTGCAGTGGTGTGATCCCAGCTCACTGCAACCCTGCCTGCTGGGCTCAAGCAATTCTCCTGCCTCAGCCTCCTGAATAGCTGGTATTACAGGTGCCTGCCACTGCGCCCAGATAGTTTTTGTATTTTTAGTAGAGATGAGGTTTCACCATGTTGGCCAGGCCCATTTAGAACTCCTGCCCTCAGGTGATTTGCCCATCTCAGCCTCCCAAAGTACTGGGATTATAGGCGTGAACTACCATGCCTGGCCTTTAGTTAGTTAGTTAGTTAGTTAGTTAGTTAGTTAGTTAGTTAGTAGAGACAGGGTGTCACTGTTTTTCCAGGCTGGTTTTGAACTTCTGAATAAAGATGTGAGCCAGTGAGCTTGGCCTACATGTTAAAATTGTGGTTAAAAACACAAAATGGGCCGGACGCGGTGGCTCACGCCTGTAATCCCAGCACTTTGAGAGGCCAAGGCGGGCGGATCACGAGGTCAGGAGTTTGAGACCAGCTGGCCAATATGGTGAAACCCCGTCTATACTAAAAATACAAAAATTAGCCAGGTGCGGTGGCATGTGCCTGTAGTCCCAGCTACTTGGGATGCTTAGGCAGGAGAATCGCTTGAGCCCAGGAGGCAGAGGTTGTTGTGAGCTGAGATTATGCCACTGCACTCCAGCCTGGGCGACAAGGCAAGACTCTTGTCTCAAAAAAAGAAAAGACTCACAACATTTACTAACTTAGTCATTTTTAAGTGTTTTGTGATGTTAAGTACATTCACACTGTTGGAAAACAGATCTGTGAGTTTTTCATTTTGCATGTCTAAAACTCTATACCTATTAGACGACAGCTCCCCTTTTCCCCTTCCCACTAGCCCCTGGTAACCACCATTATTTCTGTTTCTACGATTTTGACCACTTTAGATAACATCATGTAAGTGGAATCATACCATGTCTGGTTTTTGTGACAGACTTATTTCATTTAGTGTAATGTCCTGAAGACTCATCCATGTTATACTATGTGACCGGATTTATTTCCTTTTTTTTTCTTTTTTTTTGAGGCGGAGTCTCGCTCTGTCGCCCAGGCTGGAGTGCAGTGGCCGGATCTCAGCTCACTGCAAGCTCCGCCTCCCAGGTTTACGCCATTCTCCTGCCTCAGCCTCCCAAGTAGCTGGGACTACAGGCGCCCGCCACCTCGCCCGGCTAGTTTTTGTATTTTTAGTAGAGACGGGGTTTCACCGTGTTAGCCAGGGTGGTCTCGATCTCCATACTTCATTGTGTATATATATATATCATGTTGTTTATGGACTGCATCCACTAATGGACTTTTGGGTTGCAGCTACCTCCTGGCTATTGTGAATAGTGCTGCCGTGACTGAGTGTGCAAATAGGTATTCCAGCCTCTGGAACAGTATCATTTGTTTTGGATATATGCCCCAAAGTGGGATTGCTGGATCAAGTGATCATTCTGTTTTTAATTTTTATTATTTTGAAAGAATGCAGTCCACTGGAATAGATTTTTTATTTCTGTTTTTTTAAGAACCCTATACTGCTTTCTATAGAAGAAGTTGCACCATTTTACAGTCTCACCAGTAGTACACAAGGGTTCCAGTTTCTCCACATCCTCACCAATCTTTTTTTTTTTTTTTTGGTGGCCATCTTAATGGGTGTGAGACACCTCACTGTGGTAGTTTTGATTTGTATTTCTCTGCTAACTAGTGATGTTGAGCATCTTTTCGTATGCTTGGCCATTTATATGTTATCTTTGGAGAAATGTCTGTTCAAGGCCATTTCCCAATTTTTAATCAAGTTTTTTGATTTTTGTATTGTTGAATTATAGACGTTCTTTATATTTCCTGGATTTTTTTTTTGAGAAGGAGTCTCACTCTGTTGCCCAGGCTGGAGTCCAGTGGCGTGATCTCTGCTCACTGCAACCTCCACCCACTGGGTTCAAGCGATTCTCCTGCCTCAGCCTCCTGAGTAGCTGGGACTACAGTCATGTGCTACCATGCCCAGCTAATTTTTGTATTTTTAGTAGAGAGGGAGTTTCACCGTGTTGGCCAGGCTGGTCTTGAACTCCCGACCTCAGGTGATCCGCCTGCCTCAACCTCCCAAAGTACTGGGATTACAGGTGTGAGCCACCACAGCCAGCCTCTATTTTCTGGATATTAACCCCTTATTAGATAGATGATTTGCAGATATTTTCTCCCATTCTGTAATTTGTCTTTTCACTTTGTTGATTGTATGCTTTGATACACAAAATATTTCATATTTGATATAGTCCCATTTGTTTATTTCTGGTTTTGTTGCCTGTGCTTTTGGTGTCATATCCATGAAATCATTTTCAAATCCAGTATCATGAAGTTTTTCCTCTTTATTTTCTTCTAGAAGTTTTATAGTTTTAGGTCTTTTTTTTTTTTTTTTTTTTGAGACGGAGTCTCGCTCTGTCGCCCGGGCTGGAGTGCAGTGGCCGGATCTCAGCTCACTGCAAGCTCCGCCTCCCGGGTTTACGCCATTCTCCTGCCTCAGCCTCCCGAGTAGCTGGGACTACAGGCGCCCGCCACCTCGCCCGGCTAGTTTTTTGTATTTTTTAGTAGAGACGGGGTTTCACAGTGTTAGCCAGGATGGTCTCGATCTACTGACCTCGTGATCCGCCCGCCTCGGCCTCCCAAAGTGCTGGGATTACAGGCTTGAGCCACCGCGGCTGGCCTAGGTCTTACATTTAGGTTGTTTTAACCTTTTTTTTTTCTTTTTTTTTTTAAGACCGAGTCTTACTCTTTCGCCCAGACTAGAGTGCAGTGACTCGATCTTGGCTCACTGCAGTCTCTGCTGCCCTGGTTCAAGCGATTCTTCTGCCTTAGCCTTCCTAGTAGCTGGGATTACAGGTTCCTACCGCTGTGCCTGGCTGATTTTTGTGTTTTTAGTTGAGACAGGGTTTCACCATCTTGGCCAGGCTGGTCTTGAACTCCTGACTTCGTGATCCACCTGCCTTGGCCTCCCAAAGTGTTGGGATTACAGGCATGAGCCACTGCGCCCGGCCTGTTTTAACCATTTTTAAGTGTGTAATTCAGTGACATTAATTACATTGAGATGTTGTGCAATCATCACTGTGATCTTTTCAAAATGTTTTCATCACCCCAAACAGAACCTCTGTAACCGTTAAGCAATAACTCTCAATTTTCCCTTCCCCCCTGCCTCTGGTAGCCTCTAATCTATCTTTGTGTCTGTGAATTTGCTTATTCTAGATATTTCATGTAACTGGAATCATGTAATACTTGGCTTTTTGTGTCTAGCTTATTTCACTTACCATTTTGTTTTCAAGGTCCATGCGTCATTTTGTAGTATATATCAGGACCTAATTTCCGATCTTGGCTCACTGCAACCTCCGCCTCCCAGGTTCAAGCTGCCTCAGCCTCCTAAGTAGCTGGGACTACAGGCATGAGCCACCTAGCCTGGCTAATTTTGTATTTTTAGTAGAGATGGGGTTTCACCATTTTGGCCAGGGTGGTCTCAAACTCCTGACCTCAGGTGATCCACACGCCTCGGCCTCCCGAATTGCTGGGATTATAGGCATGAACAACCTGCCCAGCCCTAATTTCCTTTTATGGCTGTGTTCCTCTACTTCTTGAGGTCAAGAATGTCTCCTTTATTTTGCTGTCCTCTGTTGGAGTTCTATAAAGGTTTAATTGATTATAATTCATGCTCTTCATGTGGATTGCCAATGACGAGAGATGTCTACTGACATATTCAAACGTCTTGAAAATACAAATATGTCAGCATGTATAATAAAGTAGTCTATAGCGATAATCCAAATCACTGTGTATAGCATTTAAAATTTCTAATCTAGTCAGATTTTCCTATCTTTGAATGTACAGCATTTTCTTTTTTCTTTTTTTTTCTTTTGGAGATAGAGTTTCGCTCTCGTTTCCCAGGCTAGAGTGCAATGGCACGATCTTGGCTCACCACAACCTCTGCCTCCCAGGTTCAAGTGATTCTCCTGCCTCAGCCTCCCGAGTAGCTGGGATTACAGGCATATGCCACCACCCCCAGCTAATTTTTTGTATTTTAGTAGAGATGGGGTTTCTCCATGTTGATCAAGCTGGTCTTGAACTCCCGACCTCAGGTGATCCGCCCACCTCAGCCTCCCAAAGTGCTGGGATTACAAGCGTGAGCCACCGTGCCCAGCACAGCATTTTCAAAAAATGTGTACTGAAAAAGTATCAATTGGAGAGGTTAAGAATTGACAAGTTCCTGCCTTTGCTTTATACCTATATGAATGGCTTTGTTAGGTGGATCAATTTCTAGGTATTGTATGTTGTGCACAGATAAGTTTGTAAATCTGCCATTAATGGCCTAGTTAGGATAATACTTTCGGGTATGAACATTTCAGAGATACTCACAGGTGCCAGGCACGGTGGCTCACGCCTGTAATCCCAGCACTTTGGGAGGCCAAGGCGAGTGGATCACGAGGTCAAGAGATCGAGACCATCCTGGCCAACGTGGTGAAACCTTGTCTCTACTAAAAATACAAAAATTAGCCGGGTGTGGTGGCAGTCACCTGTAGTCCCAGCTACTCGTGGAGCGTGAGGCAGGAGAATTGCTTGAATCCGGGAGGCAGAGGTTGCAGTGAGCCAAGATCATGCCACGGCAGTCCAGCCTGCCAATAGAGTGAGACTCTGTCCCAAAGAAAAAAAAAACTCATAGGTCTCTCAGTTTGTTTTAGTGTGAAGAAAGTTGGCCGGGCGTGGTGGCTCACACCTGTAATCCCAGCACTTTGGGAGGCTGAGGCGGGCAGATCATCTGAGGTCAGGAGTTCAAAACGAGGCTGACCAACATGGAGAAACCCTGTCTACTAAACATACAAAATTAGCCAGGTATAGTGGTGCATGCCTCTCATCCCAGCTACTTAGGACGCTGAGGCAGGAGAATCGCTTGAACTAGGGAGGCAGAGGTTGTGGTGAGCCAAGATGGCGCCACTGCACTCCAGCCTGGGCGACAAGAGCAAAACTCCTTTCTCTCCCCCGCGCCCCCCCCCCAAAAAAAAGATACTGAGAGTATGTGTCAATTGCATGAAAGGCCTTTCTTCTGTTTTTCTCCCTTAAAAAAAATTAGGGAGGCCGAGGTGGGTGGATCACAAGGTCAGGAGATCGAGACCATCCTGGCTAACACGGTCAAACCCTGTCTCTACTAAAAATACAAAAAATTAACCAGGCATGGTGACGTCAGGGCGCCTGTAGTCCCAGCAACTTGGGAGGCTGAGGCAAGAGAATGGCGTGAACCCGGGAGGCGGAGCTTGCAGTGAGCTGACATGGCACCTCTGCACTCCAGCCTGGGTGAGAGTGTGAGACTCCATCTCAAAAAAAAATTTATGTGTGTGTGTGTGTGTGTGTGTATATATATATATATACACACACATATATATAATAGGGACTGGGCATGGTGGTGCGTGTGTGTAATCCCAGCACTTTGGAAGACTGAGGCAGGTGGATTGCTTGAGCCCAGGAGCTTGAGACCAGCCTGGGCAACATAGCTAGCCTCATCTCTACAAAAAATACAAAAATTACTGTATTTTCGTACAAATTTTGTAAAACTTTCGTATAAAAAAAGAAGAAATAGAAAAAAGGTCTCTGGCAGCTGGGCAAACTTTATGCTTTAAGACTTCAGATTTGCTCTTTGTTATTAACCTCTTAATAATGCTCATTATTAACAATATGTTCCTTACTATTAACCTCTTAACCTCTTACTAACTTATTATTAACCTGTTAATGAGTATTGGAGACTTTATGGCTCTGAATGAAGGTCAGTATTTATTTATTTATTTATTTATTTATTTTTGAGACGGAGTCTCGCTCTGTCACCCAGCCTAGCGTGCAGTGGTTCAATCTCAGCTCACTGCAACCTCTGCCTGGAGGGGTTCAAGCAATTCTCGTGCCTCAGCCTCTTAAGTAGCTGGGATTATAGGTGCCCGCCACCACGTCCGGCTGAGTTTTGTATTTTTAGTAGAGACGGGGTTTTTGCATGTTGGTCAGGCTGATCTCGAATTCCCGACTTGCGGTGATCTGCCCACCTCGACCTCCCAAAGTGCTTGGATTACAGGTGTGACTTCCACCCGACCTTAAATTTTGTATTTTTATTAGAGATGGGATTTCGCCACGTTGGCTGTGCTTGGCCAGGCTGATCTTGAACTCCTGACCTCAAGTTATCTGCCTGCCTGGGCCTCCCAAAGTATTGTGATTACAGGCATGAGCCACCATGTCTGGCCTATTCTCTGATTCTTGATTTTTTTTTTTTTTCCTTTTTTGAGACTGAGTGTCACTCTTGTTGCCAAGGCTGGAGTGCAGTGGCGCCATCTCAGCTCACTGCAACCTCCGCCTCCTGAGCTCAAGCGATTTTCCTGCCTTAGCCTTCCGTGTAGCTGGGATTATAGGTATGTGCCACCACACCTGGCTAATTTTGTATTTTTAGTAGTGATAGGGTTTCTCCATGTTGGTCAGGCTGGTCTCAAACTCCTGACCTCAGGTGATCTGCCCTCCTCAGCGTCCCAAAGTTGATTGCTATTAATATAATGCTATAGTTACCAGAACACGTATACTAGAGTTACAGTACACTGAAATGGTCAAAAGGCAAGTAAAGTAGAAATAAGAAAATTTTGATGAAAATCTGGAGAATTAAGTCTTTGTGTAATTGAGAGTTGATTCTTTGATTGTGCAATCCTTAAAATGGAAATGGTTTGAAAGGATGGTGTGACTTGAATGGGCTTTATAAGCACAGCCTGGTAAGGATAACTGATAGCTTGGGACAATGGATTTAGGGTACCACCAGTTAACGTTTCTGGGCGTGTTTTCCTATCTTTAAAGTGGAGATACCAACTCAGAATAGTAATGTGAGGATTAATTGAGGTAACTTATGCTAGGCACCGAACAGTGCCTGATACAGTATTGATAACGCTGTTTCTTTTTCCGTGTGTAAAATGGGCATACCACTCACTTGTCTCTTGGGTCAGTAATGCGTTTCAGCCAAATGAGATAAGTAACACAGGTGAAGTGCCTAGCAGTACCATACATAGATGAGCAGTACCTACTATGTCAATGTTCCTTTTGTTTCCTTTTTTTTTTTTTTTTTTGAGACAGAGTCTCGCTCTGTTGCCCAGGCTGGAGTGCAGTGGCCGGATCTCAGCTCACTGCAAGCTCCGCCTCCCGGGTTCACACCATTCTCCTGCCTCAGCCTCCCGAATAGCTGGGACTGCAGGCGCCCACCACCTCGCCCGGCTAGTTTTTTTTGTATTTTTTAGTGGAGACGGGGTTTCACCATGTTAGCCAGGATGGTCTCGATCTCTTGACCTTGTGATCCGCCCATCTCAGCCTCCCAAAGTGCTGGAATTACAGGCTTGAGCCACCGCGCCTGGTCTTGTTTCCTTTTATGAGTGTGTTTTGTTTTGCATTTTCTTGTGTCTGTTGTGGCTTCAGGGATGAGATTTGTGTGTCTGAAATGCTTTGCTAAACAGGGCATTGTTCCTTGTGGAATACTTGGGTAATATGGTTTCCTGGATTTCATATTCACTGTTTCTACTTTATGTGAGAATCTAGTGTTAGGAGGCTTCTGCATTCAAAGAAAACTGAAAATTATAAATGAATATATTGGATTTGTAATAGGGGACACCTGGGTCTCTTTGTAGTTTAAAGTGACAAGTTCAGGCGGGGAGGAGGGCTCTAATATTTAGAGTTGTAATGCAGATTTAAGACTTAATCAGTTTTAGCTATTTGCTTTGTAAACTGTATTGTATCAAGAGTCCTTATTTGCCAAAAACAGCTTTCTTTCTTTTTTTTTTTTTGTTTTAGAGATGGGGTGGGGACAGGGGTCCACGGGTCCACTATGTAGCCCAGACTGGTGTAAACTCTTGGGCTCAAGCAGTCCTCCTGCCTCAGCCTCCTGAGTAGTTGGGATTGATTACAGGAGGGCAACATTATGCCTGCCTTGAAGACAGTTTCCTTGATGAGACCTTTGTAAAATAACTTTGGCCTTGTCATAGAATTGGCTTAGACTCTTCTTAAAGTGGAGGTTTCTTTTTTTTTTTTTGAGATGGAGTCTGGCCCTGTCTCCCAGGCTGGAGTGCAGTGGCCGGATCTCAGCTCACTGCAAGCTTCGCCTCCCAGGTTTACACCATTCTCCTGCCTCAGCCTCCGGAGTAGCTGGGACTACAGGCGCCCGCCACCTCGCCCGGCTAGTTTTTTGTATTTTTAGTAGAGACGGGGTTTCTCCTTTTTGGCCAGGCTGTTCTCGACCTCTTCCCCTCAGGTATTCCCCCCGCCTCAGCCTCCC
>NW_016834786.1:131164-134131 GCF_001698545.2 Rhinopithecus bieti | reverse complement strand
CAATCTACAAGCTCCGCCTCCTGGGTTCAGGCCATTCTCCTGCCTCAGCCTCCTGAGTAGCTGGGACTGCAGGCGCCCGCCGCCACACCCGGCTAATTTTTTGTATTTTTAGTAGAGACGGGGTTTGACTGTGTTAGCCAGGATGGTCTCGATCTCCTGACCTCATGATCTGCCCGCCTCGGCCTCCCAAAGTGCTGGGATTACAGGCGTGAGCCACTGCACCCGGCCGAGTTGAATAATTTTACTTACTTTCTAAGTTATAACTCCATTAAAACTGTGTTTTAGGGGGAATGTCTTTAGTTTGAGGATTATGCAAAATAAAGTTTTTTGGTTCCTGGGCTGTTTAAGTTTGTAGTGTTACACTTTTAATTTTGAAAGGTCAGTAGTTTACATTTTCTTTCTTTGTTTTTTTTTTTTTTTTTTTTTGAGACAGTCTTGCCCTGTCACCAGACTGGAGTACAGTGGCGAGATCTCGGCTCATTGCAACATCTGCCTCCTGGGTTCAAGCGATTCTCTTGCCTCAGCCTCCCAAGTAGCTGGGATTATAGCCATGTGCCACCACGCCCAGCTAATTTTGTATTTTAAGTAGTGATGGAGTTTCACCATGTTGGCCAGGCTGGTCTCGAACTCCTGACCTCAGGAGATCCACGTGCCTTGGCCTCCCAAAGTGCTGGGATTACAAGTGTGACCCTCCACCCCTGGCCAAGTAGTTTCCATTTTCATAGTAACATTGCTACTCTTCAGCAAAATAATCATTAAGTTAGAAACTGTCACCACTTTCTTGTTCTTTTATTACCTTTTTGTTTCCTGTGAGATTGAGGTAACGCTCTTGCAGACTGTGTGAATATATATGATATTGGTGATAATGTGGGGTGACTAATAGTCTACTGTGAGTAGACTGTGTTTCTTAACCCAGTATTATTTGGACATCTGTTAAGTTTTTGTTAATTTCTGTTTTGTACAGGTAATTTACTGTAGGCTTTTTCCAGTTTCTTTGTACTTCTAGCTTTTGTGTATGGGAAACATTCTACTTTTCTGCTCCAGCCGCCTTCCCTCACACCGCAGTCACATAGCTCAGCTGGTGTTTCTTTCCCAGATGAATTCTATCTGGGTGTTGCTGCTGCTAACTTACCATGCTAGATTGGGTGGGATATTTTCAGTGAGAAACACCTGCACCATTTACTGGCTGCTTGCCTGTTTTTTTTTTGTTGTTGTTGTTGTTGGGTTTTTCTTGGGTGTTTTGTTTTGTTTTGTTTTGAGACGGAGTCTCTCTCTGTCGCCCAGGCTGGAGTCCAGTGGCGCCATCTTTGCTCACTGCAGTCTCCGCCTCCTGAGTTCAAGCCATTCTCCCTGCCTCAGCCTCCCAAGCAGCTGGGATTATGGGCGCCCACCACCATGCCCGGCTAATTTTTGTATTTTTAATAGAGATGGGGTTTCACCATCTTGGCCAGGCTGGTCTTGAACTCCTGACCTCGTGATCCACCCACCTCGGCCTCCCAAAGTGCTAGGATTACTGGCGTGAGCCACTGCGCCCAGCCTGCTTGCCTGATTTTGAGTGCTCTCTGAGCAAGAGTCTTGTGGGGGCCGGGGAGTGAAAGGAAGTCAGGGTGGTGGTGACAGCTTGAAAATGCATAACTCTTTGACATTTGTCAGCTAGTGGGTGATTACTGCATGATGAAGCAGCACTGCTTTGTGTTCAAAGTCATTTTAAGCCTTATAGTAGGCTTTCAACAAGGATATTTTACTGGAAGCTGTTTATGTGGTAAAAGATTATTTATCCCTTAGGTCTGTATTTCCTAGATGGCTAGAGCAAGAGGAGCAAACATCACATTTCATGTTTAGGAATGCTCTTCAGCCCCTCCCTGCTCATGATTCAATATCTGTTTTTCATTTAGTGCACAGCTAACCTTTTTCATGAGGCTTTTCCTGTCCATTCGTTCCCGTACCTGATTTAGTATTTTATTGATGTATTTTATTATTTCAGCAAGATTTTAAGCTTTTTGAGGATGGAAACTGCCTTGCTGCTTAGTGTATTACATATACTTCAGGGGAGTGGTTCAGGCACATAGTCCCTACTCTAACTATACCTTGTGATCTAGCCCCTCTTGTAATACCTTGTTGCACCAGAGGTGGACACCTGGCCCAAGCTGGGCAAATCACTTTGTCCTAGGAATTTGAGATCGGAACTGAGATTCCAGTCTTTAGGATACAAATAGTCACCTACATTGAGAGAACTCAGGACATAAAGTCAGATGCTGGTATGCAGCCAAGTTCAGGCTCATACATGTGGAAGCGGTGAAGGTCATTCCGTAGGGAGGGAGAAGTAACTAGATTTCATCTGGAAAGAAGCATAGACTAGAAATGCAGTTCTGGGGAGAGGGCAGCCATCCACATGCAGAATACAAATCTGGATGCCTAAAGACTTTCCAGGTGTGGGCCTGTTTGGAGTTCTTGAGGTGGTCTAGTACTCTTTCAGTTAATTCTAGTTTTTGTGTAAGCGATCTATTATTTTCAGCCAAAAGAACTTTGAGTTAGACTGAGTACAGAGCTCTGCACAGCACTTGTAAAATTTAAAGTTTAGAATAGTCCTGAGTAGCTAGAATTACAGGTGTGAGCCACATGCCCGGCTGATTTTTTGTATTTTTAGTAGAAACAAGGTTTCACCTTGTTAGCCATGGCTGATCTCGAACTCCCAACCTTAGGTGTTCTGCCCGCCTCGGCCTCCCAGAGTGCTGGGATGCTGGGATTACAGGCTTGAGCCACCGCACCAGTCGTTTGAGAGTGCTCTCCCCCACCCCCCGTCCCCCCCCATGCCCTCCTTGGCCCCAGGCAAAAGGCTGCTGGAGGTTTTGACTCCTTCAGTATATGCATTTGCGCTTGGTGTTTAGAATGCTTTGCCAGATCAAGATTATGAGTTTATTTTTTAAAAAAGTTTTTATGATTATGATTTTTTTTTTTAGGAATATG
>NW_016834786.1:123823-129680 GCF_001698545.2 Rhinopithecus bieti | reverse complement strand
TTTTTTTTTTTTGGAAAAAAATATTCAGGCTAATGGCTGTTCCACAAATGCTGGGAACCCCTGTGCCAGCATTAATATACCAGTGTCAGAAAGGAGTCCCAGAATTATCAGCATCTCCATTACTGTCTTCCCTTTTCCTGCTGCCTCTGCCCTTCTAGTTGCCAGCTGGTTCCAAAACCGATATTCCATGCTATTTAAAAGCATTTTGAAACAGTTATGTGTCAGAGTGCCTTGGCATTTCTACACTGGCATTAGAAAACAATACATTATTAGAGGGATAATTTGACAGCTACATCTTTGGAAAGATGTTCTTGCTGTTTCCAGGTTGTGTAATGAAGCCAGAGCTTCTCTAGCCATTTAGGCAGTTAATTATAAAATAAAGAAAATGAATGAGACCTAAAACATGTACACTTTCACTTTGGCACATAGATCACACTGGATTTTCTAATTTGTTTTTCAGCAAAATTTTGTTTTAGTTTAATCACAAGAAAAGCCTTTAAAGACAGGGCTGGGATTTATAAGGAGGAATCAGTGTAAAGAGGATTCATAATTTCTGAACCAAGGATGCTGTACATTTCATGGCCTCTGACACGAGTACTGTGATGATAACAAGAAGGGACAGCATCACCATTCCCCACCTCCTCGGGGGTAGCAGTGACTCTGTAGTTTTCTTCTGTAAAAGATTTGCCCTTAATTCCACTTCATTATTGATTTTGACCTACTGTTTCCTCCCCATCACTCCCAAGCTCCCTTTAAACTTAGAACATACATTTTTTCTCTCTTTTTTTTTTTTTTAAGGTAGAGTCTCATCCTGTTGCCCAGGCTGGAGTGCAGTGGTGCTATCTTGGCTCACTGCAACCTCCGCCTCGTGGGTTTAAGCAATTCTCATCCCTCAGCCTCCCAAGTAGCTGGGATTATAGGCATGCACCACCCTGCCTGGCTAATTTTTTTGTATTTTTAGTAGAGACAGGGTTTCACCTTGTTGGCCAGGCTGGTCTTGAACTTCTGACTTCAGGTGATCTACCCGCCTTGGGCTCCCAAAGTGCTGGGTTTACAGGCATAAGCCGCCACACCTGGCCAACATACATGTATTTTTAACTTGTTAAAAAATGGTACATAGTTTGCCACACAAGGTTATGGACAATGGTGTGGTCCCGTGGGTTTTAACATTAACACCCAATTACTCTTCAGTAAGAGACTAGAAAAGACATTAATTCTTAGTCCTAAAGGATTAGTTCTGGTCCAAGGTGGATCTTTTTTTTGAGTCCTCTTTCATTTATGGCCTCTGATACTTGAACCTCTAATCCGGTGCAATTTATATGACACATTTTTTACCATTTCTTTTCCTGGTGATTATCGTATTTCCTTATCTCTGCTGGGTAGGATTCTACAGCTGTCCAAAACAATTTTCAAATCTTGAAACTATGTAATTTCCAGGTTTGGTCTTAGATAGAGAGTGCTGCTGATTCTGAAAATAATTTAATTTTCTGTATAGGAATATGAAAATTCAAACTTTCAAGCTTTATTGGCCTCAGGGAAGAGTTTTGGCATTATGTATTTCATATAGTTCTTGTGAATATTTGACATCATGGTTTTTTGTTTGTTTGTTTGTTTTTGTTTTGTTTTTTTGAGACAGAGTTTCACTCTTGTTGCTGAGGCTGGAGTGCAGTGGTGCAACCTTGGCTCACTGCAACCTCTACCTCCCGAGTTCAAGCGATTCTCCTGCCTCAGCCTCCTGAGTAGCTGGGATTACAGGCATGCCCCACCATGCCTGGCTAATTTTCTATTTTTAGTAGAGACGGAGTTTCTCCATGTCAGTCAGGCTGGTCTCAAACTCCTGAACTCAAGTGATCCGCCTGCCTCGGCCTCCCAAAGTACTGGGATTGCAGGCGTGAAGCCACCTCACCCAGCCCAAAACATAATATTTTTGTGGAGTATCTTGATAGCTATTGGCTACTGTAGTTAATGGTATATCTTATCTCCATAGAACCATTTTTTTTCCTTTTGGTTTGTGAATTTGTTGTATGAATTGGTTCTGAGTTTGGTTTTCAACACATTTTATTTAAATGGAATTTATATTTAGGCTTCAGTAGTTATTATTAGTGTGAGGGATACTCTTGAAATTTGTGCCAGGTACTTTCTGGCTCAAATTATTATGGATCAGGCCTAGGGTAGCTGAAGTTCTAGACTATTACTGTGAAATCAAGTGCTGTTTTTGTTAATGTTCATTTGTCTGGTATAAGTTTGCTCTGGGCTAAGCTAGATCTATGGGAAGACTTAATTTAACCCTTTTCCAGTAAGCTTGCAACTTAGGAAAAAAAAAATTTTTTTTCTAATTCTGACTGTTCCGCTTCTGAAAAAAACAGATCCACAGATCAGACTTGTAAACGATCTGTTTTCTTAAGATTTCTTCTAACAGAATGGGTCTCCAGGGAACTGAGTGGCAACACACATTTAGCTGGGTGTGGCAGTTCATCTCCCTAAATGTAATTTAACATCACATTTATCTACACACCGCAGTCTTGGAGGCATACTTGGAGATTGAACTTTTACTTCCCTTGGCTTTTTTTAATTTAACTTAATTTAATTAATTAATTAAATTTATTTATTTTTGAGATGGAGTCTCACTCTTGCCCAGGCTGGAGTGCAGTGGCGACATCTTGGCACACTGCAAACTCCACCTCCCAGGTTCACGCCATTCTCCTGCCTCAGCCTCCCGAGTAGCTGGGACTACAGATGCCCACCACCACACCCAGCTAATTTCTTTATTTTTTTATTTTTTATTTTATTTTTTTTTTTGAGACGGAATCTCGCTCTGTCGCCAGGCTGGAGTGCAGTGGCACGATCTCAGCTCACTGTGAGCTCCGCCTCCTGGNAGGCTGGAGTGCAGTGGCGACATCTTGGCACACTGCAAACTCCACCTCCCAGGTTCACGCCATTCTCCTGCCTCAGCCTCCCGAGTAGCTGGGACTACAGATGCCCACCACCACACCCAGCTAATTTCTTTATTTTTTTATTTTTTATTTTATTTTTTTTTTTGAGACGGAATCTCGCTCTGTCGCCAGGCTGGAGTGCAGTGGCACGATCTCAGCTCACTGTGAGCTCCGCCTCCTGGGTTCATGCCATTCTCCTGCCTCAGCCTCCTGAGTAGCTGGGACTACAGGCGCCCGCCACCACGCCCGGCTAATTTTTTGTGTTTTTTAGTAGAGACGGGGTTTCACCATGTTAGCCAGGATGGTCTCGATCTCCTGACCTCGTGAGCCATCGCGCCCGGCCAAGTTTTTGTATTTTTTAGTAGAGACGGGGTTTCACCAGATTAACCAGGATGGTCTCGGTCTCCTGACATTGTGATCCCCCCACCTCGGCCTCCCAAAGTGCTGGGATTACAGGTGTGAGCCACCGCGCCCATCCGGCTTTATTTTTTATAATTTTGTGTCTGATATATTTCTAACATAATTGTGTAAAGAAGCTGAGATTTCTTGAACTTTGGAAAACATTGAAATCTTCATAGAAAAAATACTAAATATGGCCAGGAGCAGTGGCTCATGCCTGTAATCCCAGCACTTTGGGAGGCCAAGGCGGGTGGATCACCTGAGGCCAGGAGTTCGAGACCAGCCTGGCCAACATGGTGAAACCCCATCTCTACTGAAAATACAAAATATTAGCCAGGCATGGTGGCAGGTGCCTGTAATCTCAGCTACTTGGGAGGCTGAGACAGGAGAATAGCTTGAACTAGGGAGGCGGAGGTTGCAGTGAACAGAGATCGCGTCACTGCACTTTATTTAGCCTGGGCAACAAGAATGAAACTCTGTCTCCAAAAAAAAAAAAAAGAAAAAATGCTAAATATAACTTTATTGTGGTCTGGAAAGAAATAGCAGCATGCATAGGTCATAGAAACTTCAGGTGAGTTTATATTGATGTAACTGCTTTTATGAAGAGGGAGGGGAAAAACTAAGAATTGAATATATTTAACTATTTTGCAAGAGAGTGTCACTAAAATAGTTTTAAATATTCTTTTTTTTTTTTTTTTTTTTTTTNGCCTCCCAAAGTGCTGGGATTACAGGCTTGAGCCACCGTGCCCGGCCTCTGTAGTTATTTTTTAACCTCTGCTGTGCTGTGGAGGCCATGAGTATGTATTTGTTTATTTTACACTTCATTAAGTTCCAGATTTGTAAAGTTTTGGGCTTTTTTGGTCTGCCGTTGTTTTCTGAGACAAGGTCTCATTGTGTCACTCAGGCTGGAGTGCAGTGGCGTTATCATGACTCCCTGTAGCCTCAACCTCCCAGGCCTCAGTGATCCTTCCCCACCTCAGCCTCCCAAGTAACTGGGACTATAGGTACGCAACACCATGCTTGGCTAATTTTATTTTTTGTAGAGATGGGGTCCCACTATGTTGCCCAGGCTGGTCTTGACCTCCTGGCCTCCAGCAATCCTCCTGCCTCAGCCTCCCAAAGTGCTGGGATTACAGGCATGAGCTACCATGCTGGCCTTCTTTTCCATTAGAGACAGAATCTTTCTTTGTTGCCCAGACTTGAATGCAGTGGTGCAATTATAGCCTGGAACTCCTGGGCTCAAGTGATCCTCCAGCCTCAGCTTTCCAAGTAGCTGGGACTACAGGTGCACATCACTACACCTGGCTAATTTCTGTAGTATTTGTAGAGACGGGGTCTCTCCTGGTCTCGAACTCCTGTCCTCAAGTGATCCTCCTGCCTTGGGCTCCCAAAGTGTTGGGATTACAGGTGTGAGCCACCGCGCCCAGCCCTGATGATGTTTTGTAAAGCTGAGCACAGTCCATCCCTTTTGATATTTTCTAAAGCAGAGCACGGTGGCTCACACCTGTAATCCCAGCACTTTGGGAGGCCAAGACACGCGGATCACATCAGACCAGTCTGGCCAATGTGGTGAAACTCTGTCTCTACTAAAAACACAAAAATTAGCCAGATGTGGTGGTGCATGCCTGTAATCCCAGCTCCTCAAGTGGCTGAGGCACAAGAATGGCTTGAATCCAGGAGGTGGAGGTTGCAGTGAACTGAGATCACGCCACTACACTCCAGCCTGGGCAACAGGGAGACCCTGTCTCAAAAAAAAAAAAAAAAAATCAGAGAAAATATCAACAAGAATGATGAGTTTTTGTTTAGTGATTGCGTTGATACCTGATGGATCTCACTTAATCGAATTTGATGTGCTACTTTTAGATATGTTCATAGGTGCAGATATGGCTTTATTTATTTATTTGAGACAGTTTCACTCTTGTTGCCCAGGCTGGAGTGCAACGGTGCGATCTCAGCTCACTGCAGCATTCGCCTCCCGTGTTGAAGCGATTCTCCTGCCTCAACGTCTTGAGTAGCTGGGTTTATAGGCACCTGCCACCATGCCTGGCTAATTTTTGTATTTTTAGTAGAGGTGGGGTTTCACCATGTTGGCCAGGCTGGTCTCGAACTCCTGATCTCAGGTGATCCACCTGTCTCGTCCTCCAGAACTGCTGAAATTACAGATGTGAGCCACCGTGCCCAGCCTGACACGGCTTTAGAAAGAACTCTCCACTAACTTTATGATCTCCAGTTCTTCTTTTTATAGCTACATTCAGCTTTGACAAAATGGAGTTGAATAATTTTTTTTTCTTTTTTTTCTTTTCTTTTTTTTTTTTTTTGAGACGGAGTCTCGCTGTGTCGGCTAGGCTGGAGTGCAGTGGCGCAATCTACAAGCTCCGCCTCCTGGGTTCAGGCCATTCTCCTGCCTCAGCCTCCTGAGTAGCTGGGACTGCAGGCGCCCGCCGCCACACCCGGCTAATTTTTTGTATTTTTAGTAGAGACGGGGTTTGACTGTGTTAGCCAGGATGGTCTCGATCTCCTGACCT
>NW_016834786.1:118029-121085 GCF_001698545.2 Rhinopithecus bieti | reverse complement strand
AGATAGGAAACTTAAAGTGAGCCATCAGTATTAGAGAATTTTTGTTTGTGAGGCATATGGATTTAGTCTTTTCTTCATTTCTAGTTAAGTGGCGTTTGTTTTAGTTTCCTGATTGTTTCCTCTTAAAAAAAATGTTGATGGGCTTGAGTGGAACACAATAATGTGGGTTGAATGGCTGTTGAGACTTTAAACAAAGGGTAATGGTGAGTGGCTGTGTGCCCAGTTGATGGAGTCTGTCTGGTCCCAGCTCAGTAACTTCATGAATGATCTGTGAGAGGAGCATCACAGTGGTGTTTTTCTCTTTGAGAAATGTTAATGAGGGAGAGGGGGAAGCTCTGTGAAAGACAGTTTAGTGCTTCTAACGTGATTTTTTTTCCCTGTGATCTTTTGGTTTGTTAGGTTGAAAGACTTTATTCCAGAGAAATGTAAAAATTCCCTGTAATACTAATGAGCAGGAATTAAAAAGAGACAAGCCAGTTTTGAAATGGAGATTTATATGCAACCTGGTACACAGCCAACATCAACATTCTGTCTTCCATACATAGATACGTAGGATAGAAAAAGCTAGAAGATATTATTTGATATCAGAGGTCAAATGATGATTGCAAATATATCTAAACAATATTATGGGCCAATTGTGGTAGCTCATGCCTGCAGTACCAGCACTTTAGGAGGCTGAGGCAAGAGGATTGCTTGAGGCCAGGAGTTTGAGACCAGCCTAGGCAAATACAGGGACTCTGTCTCTACAAAAAAAAAATTATTTAGCCAGGTATGGTGGTGCACACCTGTAGTCCTAGCTATTTGGGAGGCTGAGGCAGGACTCAACTCCTTGAGCCCAGGAGTTGGAGGTTACAGAAAGCTGTGATTGTGCCACTGTACTCCAGCCAGCTGGGCAAAAAAGTGAAACCCCATTTCTTTAAAAAAAATAAAAATAAGATTATGCCTTCATGTGTTGTGTGTATCGTGCTAAACCCAGTGCTGTGCATAGAGGAAATTTTACAGTCTAGAGTTTACCTAAGCACTGGGGCCTTGCATAAAGTAGATATCTGATAATTATTTGTTGACTACTCCATGTCAAATGGCACTTTAATTTTATGTTTTGGAACAGTTCAGTATTAAGGATTAGTAATAGGAAAAATACTTAACATTGAAATTCTGTGAATTTAAGTCATTGTCTTCTGAAGATGGAGTACTTTAAAAACTCCAAGGAGTTACCTGGAAACAAACATAAGCAGCTTTCCATCAAAAGACATTATGGTTAAGATAACGTACTGTAGGCCTGGCGTGGTGACTTACGCCTATAGTCCCAGCACATTGGGAGGCTGAGTCAGGCGGATCACGAGGTCAGGAGATCGAGACCATCTTGGCCAACATGGTGAAACTCCGTCTCTACTAAAAATACAAAAATTAGCTGAGTGTGGTGGTGTGTGCCTGTAGTCCCAGCTGCTCAGGAGGCTGAGGCAGGAGAATCGCTTGAATCCAGGAGGTGGAGCCTGCACTGAGCCAAGATGGTGCCACTGCACTTTAGCCTGGGCGACAAAGCGGGAATCTGTCTCAAAAAAAAAAAAAAAAAAAAGATTTGTACTGTAAAACCTTTTGGAGCTCTGATCTAGAAACCTGTATTTTATATTGCCTGAACAGTCAGAAGGCTCCTAGACAACTCTGATTTTGGCTCAGTTTTCAATAGCTCCAGAGAATAAGAAAAGGAGAATCTGATACTGCTGGCGGTCTGCACTCCTGCCTTTCTGGGCCAAGACATGCTTTTCCAAATAAAATCGAGGAAATAGTAAACCACTAGTAAAAATGAATAAAGCATCCAAGAGTTTGCCTCCTCTCATGTCCTGTTTTCTCTTTTTTGTTTCTAGGCTGTCTGATATTAAACTTACGTGCCAAAACTATACTGTGGACTTGTCCTTCCTACTTCCTCTTTCAAGTTTATGGGAAATAATTATGGAAAGACATTATGTTTATTATATATTCCTTGTTTTTATTGTGTGCTGTTTCTGCTTAATAGCCTCTGCATACATTTACAAGTGCGATTTTATTTATTACTATTATTTTTTGAGATGGCGTCTCACTCTGTCACCCAGGCTGGAGTGCAGTGGCACATTCTCAGCTCTGCAGCTCCCGCCTCCCAGATTCAAGTAACTCTGCCTCAGCCTCCCGAGTAGCTGGGATTACAGGTGTGTACCTCCACGCCCAGGTAATTTTTGTATTTTTTTAGTAGTGACGGGTTTTCACCATGTTGGCTAGGCTGACCTCCAATTCCTGACCTGACCTCCGGTGATCTGCTCACCTTGGCCTCCCAAAGTGCTGAGATTTCAGGCATGAGCTACCATGCCTGGCCTATAAGTGCAGTTTTTTAAAAAAGCTTGCAAACCTCTTTACTGAGCTAATTTGGGTTACAGATAGCATTGGGAAACTATCTATCTATCTATCTATCTAATCTATCTAATCTATCTAACCTATCTATCTCTTTTCTGTTTTTAGTAGAGATGAGGTTTTGCCATGCTGGCCAGGCTGGTCTCAAACTCCTGGCCTTAAGTGATTCACCTGCCTCAGCCTCCCAGAGTGCTGGGATTACAGGCGTGAGCTGCTGTGCTGGCCAGAAGCTAATTAAAAACAAACTCTTAGACTGAGTACAGTGGGTGGCTCATGCCTATAATCCCTAGCACCTTTGGAGGCTGAGGTGGGCTTATCATGAGGTCAGGAGATCAAGACCATCCTGGCTAACACAGTGAAACCCCGTCTCTATTAAAAATAGAAAAAATTAGCCGGGCATGGTGGCACAACGCCTGTAATCCCAGCTACTCTGGAGGCTGAGGCAGGAGAATTGCTTGAACCCAGGAGGTGGAGGTTGTGGTGTGCTGAGATCGCACCACTGCACTCCAGCCTGGGTGACAGAGCAAGACTCTGTCTCAAGGAAAAAAAAAAAACTCTTGTGGGCCTGCTACAGGAAAGCTTAGGTGAGTAAATATAACAAGACATGATTTTTTTTTTTTTTTTTTTGAGATGGAGTTTCACTCTTGTTGCTGAGGCTGGAGTGCAGTGGTGCA
>NW_016834786.1:101293-116076 GCF_001698545.2 Rhinopithecus bieti | reverse complement strand
TTTTTTTTTTGTGATAGAGTCTCGCTCTGTTGCCCAGGCTGGAGTGCACTTGAGCAATCTCAGCTCACTGTAACCCCTGCCTCCTAGGTTCAAGTGATGCTTCTGCCTTGGCCTCCCAAGTAGCTGGGATTACAGGTGCCTGCCATCATGCTCAGCTAATTTTTGTATTGTTGTTGTTGTTGTTGTTGTTATTGAGATGGAATCTCGCTCTATAGCCCAGGCTGAAGTGCAGTGGTGTGATCTCCACTCACTGCTACCTCCGCCTCCTGGGGTTAAGCAGTTCTCCTCCCTCAGCCTCCCGAGTAGCTGGGACTACAGGCATACACCACCACGCCCGGCTGATTTTTTTGTATTTTAGTAGAGAGGAGGTTTCACCGTGTTGCCCAGGCTGATTGTGAACTCCTGAGCTCAGGCAGTCTGCCCGCCTTGGCCTCCCAAAGTGCTGGGATTATAAGCATGAGCCACTGCACCTGGCCAATTTTTGTATTTTTAGTAGAAACGGGGTTTCACCATGTTGGCCAAGCTAGTCTTGTACTCCTGACCTCAAATGATCCACCCGCCTCGGCTTCCCAAAGTGCTGGTATTACAGGCATGAGCCACCGCGCTTGGTCCAATATTTCTTCAGAAATGTATATTGTATGGTACTATTTCTTGAAGATAGCTTGCTGAAAGAATAAGATCAGCTTTCTGAATTGCCAGATCCAGAACATCAAAAAAAAAAATACTGTGACCAAAAAAAAAAAGTCTTCTGGATCCACCCCCAGGAATCCTAGTGGGTTCCCATGGTAACAGCCTCTTTGCTTACAACTTGTCACTGTGTAACTGTCACTGGGGTTCGAAGAAAAGCCAGTATAGCAAGAACTGTGTGGCATTAACAACTCCTTAATAAAATGCTGTTGCACATTTGCAATGAGCCAGAAATAGAAAAGAAAGTTTTAAGGTTTTAATTTCTGTGTTCCGTTAATTAGAAGCTTTAAAAAGCTGCCTAATTATGGTAAGGTGCAGCAGTGGGAAGGTGGTGGGTGGCCCAGGCAGCCTTAGGAGGGAGAAAAAGTAAGCCATAGGCTCAAAATGTTAGAAACTTCAGATATTTTTTTCTTCTTTAATCCTATCCTTTTGAAAATGATGGACATGGAATGCCTTCCTTAAATTCACATAGAGATAGAAGCAGGAATTTTCCCTGCACTGTTCTGTTGTCTCTACCCACACATTGGATCCACCTTTCCTCTACTTTTCATAGTGACATCGGTTTCTGAGGTTAGCAAAGGACCTTTACAAAAGTTATGCAGAGAAACTTTCTGTCCATCGAAGGAATCCCTTCTATAGCATCCTGTGCAGGCAGCATCTGCCTCTTTCCTCAGGTGGAGGTTACTTGTTTAATGGCAAAAGCTCCTCCACTGGAGTTCAAAGGGTAGATAGTTTTATGTGGATTCCCCATTTTAAAGGTATATACTGTTTTTCTCTCATCATAAAAGAGTACTTGTAGGCTGGGCACGGTGGCTCACGCCTGTAATCCCAGCACTTCGGGAGGCCAAGGTGGGTGGATCACCTAAGGTCAGGAGTTTGACACCAGCCTGGACAACATGGTGAAACCCCGTCTCTACTAAGAATACAAAAATTAGCCGGGCCTGGTGGTGGGTACCTGTAGTCCCAGCTACTCAGTCAGCTGAGGCAGGAGCATCGCTTGAACCCGGGAGGCAGAGGTTGCAGTGAGTAGAGATTGTACCACTGCACTCCAGCCTGGGAGACAGAGTGAGACTGTCTCAAAAACAACAACAACAACAACAACAAAAAGCAGTTGTAAATCGGAAAATTCCCGAATGTTTTCAGTAGCCTGTTTATCTCCATTTAAGTTATGCTTGTCAGTCATGACAAGACAAATAATTCTTTAAAGGAATTATATCATGCCTAAACCCTAGAACTTTGAAAAGATAATGCCATATTTGGAACAAGCTAGTCCTTTAACAGGTGGGAGGGAAGAGATGATGATAAATGCTATACTGAGTTTAAAGTACTTTACAGTGTGCTTAATATGAGGAGATGATTTTGAGCTAAAGAATGTCAGAATAGGCCGGGCGTGGTGGCTCAAGCCTGTAATCCCAGCACTTTGGGGGGCCGAGACGGGTGGATCACAAGGTCAGGAGATCGAGACCATCCTGGCTAACACAGTAAAACCCCGTCTCTACTAAAAAAAAAAATACAAAAAACTAGCCGGACGAGGTAGTGGGTGCCTGTAGTCCCAGCTACTCGGGAGGCTGAGGCAGGAGAATGGCGTGAACCCGGGAGGCGGAGTTTGCAGTGAGCTGAGATCCCGGCCACTGCACTCCAGCCTGGGTGACAGAGCGAGACTCCGTCTCAAAAAAAAAAAAAGTCAGAATAGGCCTCAAAAATACTTCTAAAGCAAAATCAGAAGCCAAGTAGGCAAATTGTTTTGTGTTTTTGTAGTGCATTTTGCGAATGCTTTTGTCATTGTTTCTAGAGTGGGTATATCTACACAAAAGTGGGTTTGGGGTTCAAAAATAGTATTTTGGGTCTTATTGTTTGTTTGTTTGTTTTTTGAGATGGAGTCTCGCTCTGTTGCTCAGGCTGGAGTGTAGTGGTGCGATCTCTGCTCACTGCAACCTCTGCCTCCCGGATTCAAGCAGTTCTCCTGCCTCAGCCTCCAGAGTAGCTGGGACTACAGGCGAGTGCCACCACACCCAGCTAATGCTTTGTATTTTTAGTAGAGATAGGATTTCACCATGTTAGCCAGGATGGTCTCTATCTCCTAACCTCGTGATCCACCCACCTCGGCCTACCAAAGTGCTGGGATTACAGGTGTGACCCACCATGCCTGGTCTGTTTTTTTTTTTTTTTTTTTTTTTTGGGGGTAGAGTCTTGCTGTACCTAAGCTGGAGTGCAGTGGCGTGATCTCAGCTCCCTGCAACCTCCACCTCCCGGGTTCAAGTGATTCTCGTGCCTCAGCTTCCCGAGTAGCTAGGATTACAGGCATCTACCACTATGCCTGGGTAATTTTTGTATTTTTAGTAGAAATGGGGTTTCGCCAAGTTAGCCAGGGTGGTCTCAAACTCCTGACCTCAGGGGATCCATCCGTCTCGGCCTCCCAAAGTGTTGGGATTACAGATGTGAGCTACCATGCTGGGCTTTTTGTTTTGAGACAGGGTCTTCCTTTGTCGCCCAGGCTTGGAGTGCAGTGACCTAATTGTGGCTCACTGTAGCCTTGATCTCCTGGGCTCAAGCGATCCTCCCACCTCAGCTTCTCAAGTAGCTGGCACTACAGGCACATGCCACTATGCCTGGCTAATTTTTTCCATTTTTGTAGAGACAGAGTCCCCCTGTATTGCCCAGGCTGGTCTTAAACTCCTGGTCTCAAGCGATCTTCCTGCGTTGGCCTCCCAAAGTACTGGGATTACAGGCATGTACCCAGCCTTCTTCCTCTTAAAATCGGGTCCTCTCTCCCAGTTTTCATGTCTCACAGCCATCCTTCTGTCTGTGATACTGCTTCTTCATTCTAAACAGCTATATTCTATGAGCTGCTGCAAAAGAGAAACACCATCCTTTCTAGACTACCATGGAGTCAGTGCCACATTTATCAAACTGTCTGATCTGTGACTATGTCCTCTTTTGACTGGGCCCACGTTAAAGCATGTCCTAAATGCTATGTTTATATATGTCCTCAGTAGCAATCTTGTTTTTTAAGCCTTCATTTACAGGTTGATTCACAGTGGGAGAGAGCCATGTTCAGAATTTTTTTCTGATAGCCTGAATTTTCTTCTTGTCTTTCATGTCTTTGCTTCTGTTTATGTTCTTTGTACCTCTTCTTCGTTGAGCTTGCATCTTCTGCATAGTTGACTCTATTATATCATCTTTGGGGCTGCAGAATAAAATGTGGAAGATTTTTAAGTTAAGGTTCCCAGAATAATGTTGCCCACATTGCACATATGTCACATTTTGAGTTTACTAGTTAAGCCTCTAAATATGCACTTTATATACAATATGTGCAGTGGGATGATTTAGGTTGCCATGAGAACCTAAAAATTTGAGGCTTAAATGATTCAGTAACAGACACTTTAAAATTGTCTAAGCCGAAGGCTAATTTTTTCTTTTATATACTCTTTACAAATTGAGGCATAAGGCAATAGCTGTTCCCATATAGTACCTCTCCTGCTGACAGGATGGGTGGCTTTGTTTGCCTACCTATTATCAGTCCCCTTCATTCCAGTCTTTCATACTCTGGTGTCATGTCCCCTGCCCAAGTATTTGTCTCTGTCTCTCTTTTTTTTTTTTTTTTTTTTTGAGAGAGAGTCTTACCCTGTTGCTCAGGCTGGAGAGCAGTGGTGTGATCTTGGCTCACTGCAACCTCCACCTCCCAGATTTAAGAAATTCTTCTGCCTCCCCAGTAGCTGGGATTACAGATGCCCACCACCACACCCAGCTAATTTTTTTCTTTTTTTTTTTTTTTGAGACAGTCTCGCTCTGTCGCCCAGGCTGGAGTGCAGTGGCGCGATCTCAGCTCACTGCAAGCTCCGCCTCCTGGGTTTACGCCATTCTCCTGCCTCAGCCTCCGAGTAGCTGGGACTACAGGTGCCCACCACCTCGCCCGGCTAGTTTTGCATTTTTTAGTAGAGACGGGGTTTCACCGTGTTAGCCAGGATGGTCTCAATCTCCTGACCTCGTGATCCGCCCGTCTTGGCCTCCCAAAGTGCTGGGATTACAGGCTTGAGCCACCGCGCCTGGCCTCCCAGCTAATTTTTTAAATTTTTTTCTGAGTTGGAGTCTCGCTCTGTTGCCCAGGCTGGAGTACAGTGACAGGATCTTGGCTCACTGCAACCTCTGCTTCCTGGGTCAAGTGATTCTCCTGCCTCAGCCTCCCAAGTAGCTGGAACTACAGGCTGGGACTACAGGCGTGTGTCACCACTCCCAGCTAATTTTTGTATTTTTAGTAGAGGCAGGGTTTTGCCACCGTTGGCCAGGCTGCTCTTGAACTCCTGACCTCATGTGGTCTGCTCGCCTTGGCCTCCCAAAGTGCTGGAATTACAGGTGTGAGCCAGCATGCCTGGCCACTAATTTTTATATTTTTAGTAGAGATGGGGTTTTGCCATGTTACCCGGGCTGGTCTCGAACTTCTGACCTCGAGTGATCCACCCACCTCAGCCTCTCAAAGTGCTCGGATTACAGGCGTGAGCCACTGCGCCTTGCCTTGTCTCCTACTTTCTTTGCTCCAAGGTAGGATTAGAAGTAGAAACTGGAGCCAGGAGCTATAGTCCCAGCTACCTGGGAGGCTGAGGTGGGAGAATTACTTGAACCTGGGAGGCAGAGGTTACAGTGAGTCGAGATTGCGCCACTGCACTCCAGCCTGAGCTACAGAGCAAGACTGTCTCAAAAGAAAAAAAAAAAAGATAAAATAAACTGGGTGAGGTGGCACACATCTGTACTCAGTTCCAGATACTTGGGAGGCTGAAGTGAGAGGATCACTCCGGCCCAGGAGGTTGAGGCTGCAGTGAGCTGTGATCCTGCCACTGGACTCTAGCCTGGGTAAAAGTAAAAGTAAAAGCTGGAGGCTTTAAGTTTTTTTTTTTTTTTTTGAGGCGGGGTCTCACTGTGTTGCCCTGATCACAGTGGTGTGATCATAGCTTACTGCGGCCTTGAGCTCCTGGAATCAAAATGATCCTCCTGCCTCAGCCTCCTGAGTAGCTGGGACCACAGGCGGGTGCCATCATGCCTGGCTAATGTTTGTGGCTTTTGTTTTTTTGTGGAGATGGGGTCTCACTGTATTGCTCAGACTTGTCTCACACTCCTGGTCTCAAGTGATACCTCTGCCTCGACCTCCCAATTTTTATCTTTTGTTTTTTAAGAGGCAGGATCTTGCTGTTTTCCAGGCTGGAGTGCAGTGGCACAATCATAGCTCACTGCAGCCTAAAACTCTTGGCCTCAATGAACAGTCCTCCCATCTTGGCCTCCCAAAGTGGTTGTATTACAGGTGTGAGCCACTGTGCCTGGCCAAACTTTAACTTTTTTTTTTTTTTTTTTGAGACAAAGTCTTGCTCTGTCGCCCAGGCTGGAGTGCAGTGGCCGGATCTCAGCTCACTGCAAGCTCTGCTTCCCGAATTTATGCCATTCTCCTGCCTCAGCCTCCCGAGTAGCTGGGACTACAGGCGTCCGCCACCTCGCCTGGCTAGTTTTTTTGTATTTTTAGTAGAGACGGGGTTTCACCGTGTTAGCCAGAATGGTCTTGATCTCCTGACCTCGTGATCTGCCCGTCTCGGCCTCCCAAAGTGCTGGGATTACAGGCTTGAGCCACCGCGCCCGGCCAAACTTTAACTTTTTTAAAAAATGTGAGATGGAATAACTGTATATTGTTGTCTTGAGTCCTTAAACTGAAAATCTGGTAAAAGTTGTGAATCCACTTCCTTATGAATGCATACAGAGGTAGAGTTTTACACATAATATAAGGAAGTTTTTTGAATTCCCGAAATGTCAATGGGCCGTAGATATGTACCCCGATCTAGTCCAATCCCCTATTTCTCTCGAGGAAATAAGGGAGGAGAACTGACTTATCAAAGGCCATACTTTATGTGTTTATAGTCATTTTGATTCTGAGGTTATACTTGGAGCAATCCCTCTTCGTGTACACAAATGTGGTGTATTGCTTTATCGGGGTGGGGAATGGGGACAGAGTTTCACTCTTGTCACCCAGGCCAGAGTGCAATGGTGCAATCCTGGCTCACTGCAACCTCTGCCTCTCGGGCCTCTCGGGTTCAACCGATTCTCCCATCTCAGCCTCCCGAGTACCTGGGATTACAGGCGCACACCACCACGCCCAGCTAATTTTTGTATTTTTTGTAAAAATGTGGTTTCACCATTGTTGGCCAGGCTGGTCTTGAACTCCTGACCTCAGGTGACCCACCCACCTTGGCCTCCCAACGTGCTGGGGTTACAGGCGTGAGCCACCGCACCTGGCCTGCTTTGTGTTCTGTATTTTTACTTAGTTGTCTTCACACAAGTATTTTTAGTAGATAGGCAATTAAAGCTGTGATCTTAAGCACGAAAGAAGCATATTAATTCACAGTAAGCTACTCTTTGGGAAGTCAGAGTTGCTGTAATAGGACTGCTCAGATTCTTAAAAAAATTGAGTACATAAGCCAGTATATACAATGGAGAGGCTTAGTTTGTTTTTAAGTTTTGTAGAGACAGGGTCTCACTATGTTGCCCAGGATGTACTTGAACTCCTGGTCTCAAGTGATCCTCTCCCTTGACCTCTCAAAGTGCTGGTATTACAGGGGTGAAACAGTGCATCTGGCCCAGTTAAGAGACTATTACTTAATTTTTTTTTATTTTTTGAGGCAGGGTCTCACTTTGTCACCCAGGCTGGAGTGTGGTGGCATGATCACAGCTCCCTACAGCCTTGACCTCCTGGGCTCAAGGATTCCTCCCACTTCAGCCCCCTGAGTAGCTGGAACTATATGCACGTGCCACCATGTCCGGCTAATTTTTTTACTACTTTCTGTAGAGACAAGGTCTCCTTATGTTAAGTGTTAAGAGGCTTTTAATAACATGTTGAATACTTGCATATCTGTTTTATGGGACATGAATGTGCCTCCACTGCTGAAATCCTGCTGTGTACTCAGTAATGGATAGGAGCTAGGCAGTGCTTTTTTCTTTGGAGCTTTTTTTTTTTTTTTTTGAAATGGAGTTTTGCTCTTGTCGCCCAGGCTGGAGTGCAATGGCACAGTCTCGGCTCGCTGTAACCTGTGCCTCCTGGGTTCAAGTGATTCTCTTGCCTCAGCCTCCTGAGTAGCTGGGATTACAGGCATGTACCACCATGCCCAGCTAATTTTTGTATTTTTGGTAGAGACAGGGTTTCACCTTGTTGGCCAGGCTGGTCTCAAACTCCTGACCTCAGGTGATGTGCCCACCTCGGCATCCCAAAGTGCTAAGATTGCAGGCACGAGCCACCACTGCCCGGCCTGGAACTCCTTTTGATGACTGGTTAACTGAGCAGTGTTTTATAATCAAGGATCTCATAGTTATATCAGCATAAACATTTCTGGTTCCACCATTTTATTTCCCTGTGACAGGGTTTTGTGGGTTTTTTTTCTTAATAGTGGTTTAAAATTTATTCAACAGGCTAGGCAGAAATGTCTCAGATGGAAGAACATTTTCCTGAAAGTGTTATATGAGAAATGTTACAGTGGATGCTGAGTTATGGTCTGAATTTATTTTTATCTTTCTTTAAAATATGTTTTCTCTAAAGTAGGCAAAAACTATAATTTTGCTTCCATAAGTAGTGTGGCATTAATCTCATACTATGAAACATTTTAGGTTGAAACTACAAACTCAGAATTTCAGAAATGGAGGGACCTTAGAAATCATCTAGTTCAAATCCTGTATTCTTCACATTTAAGATATTGCAGGTACCTTTTTTTTTTTCTTTGAGACGGAGTTTTGCTCTTGTTGCCCAAGATGGAGTGCAGCGGCACAATCTTGGCTCACTGCAACCTCCGCTTCCCAGGTTCAAGCGATTCTCCAGCCTCAGCCTCCCAAGTAGCTGGGATTACAGGCACGCACCACCACACCTGGCTAATTTTGTATTTTCAGTAGAGACAGGATTTCTCCCTGTTGGTCAAGCTGGTCTCGAACTCTGGACCTCAGGTGATCTGCCCACCTTGGCCTCCCAAAGTGCTGGGATTACAGATGTGAGCCACCACTCCCAGCGCGCAGGTCCCGTTATGAGAGTTCTGGTAGGTGGGATAAGCAAGAAAGTCTAGGCCTGTCTTTCTGTTCTCAGTCTCGCTTCTCTCTTTTCTTTCTTCCTTTTTTTTTTCTTTTGTTTGTAGATAGGGACGGGTTCTCGCCACGTTGCCCAGTCTGGTCTCAAACTCCTGGGCTCAAGTAATCACCCACCTCAGCCTCCCCAAGTGCTGAGATTACATGTGAGCTACCAAGGCCGGCCTCTCTTCTCTTAATGTGTATAGCATTTATAGTTTGTACCCCACACTTTAGTGCAATAGTCATGTACTGTTTGCCTTTATTATTAATATCTCGTGTTAATCTCATCTGGGAACTAGATTGGAGGTCACTGATAGTATGATTTTCATTTGTGCTGTAGCCCCTATGATACTGAGTAAATACATAACCAGGCTGGGCTTGGTGGCTCACGCCAGTAATCCCAGCACTTTGGCAAGCCAAGGTGGGTGGATCACTTGCGCCTAGGAGTTCGAGACCCCCCCTGGGCAGCATGGTGAAACCCCATCTCTATAAGGGGGAAATAAAAGTACATAGGTGGTATGCACTAAATACTTTAGTAAGGGCTGAAGAATAGAATCATTTGAGCCAATCAGCCATGCATTTCTTATTGTTGGAAAGTTCACTCTGGTCAGCAATTAAACTTTTCACATACTTCACATTGAAGTGAATCTGAATGAATTGTTCTAAGTAAAATAATTTTTGGAACACAAATATTTGGCTTCTGGTTATATAAGCCATCGTCCTGAAACACAGATTTTAGCAATTATATTAGAGTTTATTTTAACTTGTATCAACCAGAAAATTAAAAAGAGCTCAAAACATACACAGTTGAAATGAGACCTTCATTCTGAAAGCAGCAAGGAGCTAGTGAAAGTTAACATTGTTCACACTAATGGAGAGTAACCTTTTTTTGCATGTTACATTTTAGGATTTAAATGATAATTTGAGCCTCACCATTACTGCTGATCTGGTAGGAATCTGACCTAGTAAAGGTTTTCAAATGTCTTTTCCATTTCCCATGGCTGAGGGATTCTTGGTGTCAGTGAGTGAAATTATTTGGAAGTTCCTTGACTGAAATAGAATATCTCAAACCTTACTTCAAGTACCAGCCTGTGTGTTTCTGTTTTTTGTCTGGAGCATGTGAACAGAATGCATGTGTGTGAGATAATTGGGCTTTCACTAATGGCCCCCTTTTAGCAACCATGTATGGGTAAAGCTGTTCAGTTCCCTGCTCCTCCCTCTCTGAGCACGGAGCAGAATCTGTTCTGCTGAAGCTGCTGTTCCACTTTTCAGCTTTCTATATTTGTACAGCAACAGCAGGAGCAGCCCACTAGCTAGCCCGTGTGGCCGCCCTTTGGCACCCGCACTGCCTCAGACCCGCTCAGGACTCAGCCAGGGCGCGCAGTTTGTGTTCTTACGTGCGTCCATCTGTCTGTCTGTGTGCGTTTCTGTGGAGGACTGAGGTTTTCAAGTGAAAGAGGTGACTCGTTTGTCTTTGTTGTTTTGCTGTGTTTAGGTTAGTCAATTGTAAATTGTAGATAATGTTTCAGGATGTTAGGGATGGGGCGAGGAGACAAGATTTGTATTATTTAACAAAACACCATCTTGGCTAGAGGGTACCAAACAGGGAAATGTGATGTCAGAAATGGTCTTTGGGTTCCCTTAGAAACATACCACGTTGAAGTAGTAGTGCTTTTTTTTTCTCTTTGTTTTGTTACAGGTCACAGAGAACAGTTCTTAGGGGTGGAATTGAATTTATTTCTTGGCACACAAATTTTTTGACATAAAATTTGATTATAAAAAGATGAGGCACCTCCACCCCTTTAAGAAATGATTTAGTATACATCTTGGAAGAGCGCGGTAGGGGTTAAGTGTGTTGACTTCCTTGTAATGCCTTTTGGTGTCATGTCTATTTAAGGAATAGCAGAAGACATGACATGTAGACAAATTTCAGGTTATTTTCAGAAGATACTGGGTTTGTTACTATATTTTAAAAGGATACTTTCTTGGTTTGCTGTGAGATATTCTAATTAAACTGAGATGAATTCCTTACTCCTGGTCAGTTTAAGTCTAAATTTAAGTATGTTGCTTTGTTTTACAGTTTCCTTTCACTCCCCTCCCCCATCCCCTCATGAGTCATAAGCATGCAGTGTTGGGAATAGAACTTGTCAGCTGAGTGGGGATGAAACAGTTCTCTGCACATACTGTTTGTAACTATAGTCAATGAGGAGAGGAAAGGACTTTATTTAAACACTGGAGAAACACCTTGATTGAGGCAGCTTCTTCCTGTGGCTGTGTGGTATGGATGCAGACTTCTGTGTGACTATACACAGATGTGTTCTGGCTCTGAATCACTTAGGGATCTGTTTTGCACCTTGTCCATTGTAGGTTTTGGATGCTTATTAGTTTAGGGTCTAGGACCTGGTGCTTAGCCTCTCTTGGATCCTGTATACTTACTGACTTTCTAAAATTCTTTTGAGTGTGGTGTTATATCTGCTTCATCTTCTCTTTCTTGGCTATTCTTAGTGCCCATCTCATTTTACTGTCCTAATGTTTTCCCATTTTTACTGTGAATCATTGTGCACCCTGTGTAGATAGAGCCTGTCATTGGAGATTAAAATCAGTGGCAGCTCTTTGATTTTACAGCTCAGCCTCAGTAAGTGACAGTCTGATTAGCACAACTATATTCTAGCTTTCTTTTTGTTCTTGGCCTTTTAAAAAATTTATTAACTTCCCTGGTCTCGTTTTATTACTTTATATTTTCCCACTGTGTCCGTTTTGAAAGCTTCACGAAAAAAAAAATTTTTTTTTTTTGGTTTGATGAATGAATAAATGTTTATACATAAATAAGTGCTCTCAGAACAAATGGTTTGGTAATCTGTAATGAAGATATACTGGATTCTAACAGGCCCAGTTGGAGGTGCAAGATCTGTCAGCCTATTGCTGCCAGAATTCTTGCCTATTCCCTTCCCCCTCCTGCTAGGAAATATTTTGGAATAATCTCAGGTACCCAATTTTTTTTTTTTTTAAATAAATGAAGCCTATTTTATTACTTCAAGTTTGCTTTTTTTTTTTTGGGAGATGGAGTCTTGCTCTGTCGCCCAGGCTGGAGTGCAGTGGCATGAACTTGGCTCACTGCAACCTCCACCTCCCAGGTTCAAGCGATTCTTCTGCCTCAGCCTCCCAAGTAGCTGCAACTACAGGCGCATGCCACCACGTCTGGCTAATTTTTGTATTTTAGTAGAGATGGGGGTTTCACCATGTTGGCCAGGCTGGTCTCGAACTCCTGACCCCAGGTGATCCACCTGCCTTGGCCTCCCAAAGTACTAGGATTACAGGCCTGAGCCACCGCACCTGGCGTTGTTTTTTGTTTGTTCGTTTGTTTGTTTGTTTTTTAAAAAAAGACAGTCTTGCTCTGTCACCCAGGCTGGAGTGCAATGGCACAATCTCGGCTCACTGCAACCTCTGCCTCCTGGGTTCTCCTGACTCAGCCTCCTGAGTAGTAGCTGGGAGATGCCCACCACCATGCCCAGCTAATTTTTGTATTTTTAGTAGGGATCGGGTTTCACCATGTTGGCCTGGCTGGTCTCCAACTCCTGACCTCAGGTGATCCATCTGCCTTGGCCTCCCAAAGTTCTGGGGCCTACTTCAAGTGTTAATGATAAAAAAAATTTCAGCTGGGCACGGTGGCTCACACCTGTAATCCTAGCACTTTGGGAGGCCGAGGCAGGCAGATCACCTGAGGTCGGGAGTTCAAGACCAGCCTGACCAACATGGAGAAACCCCGTCTCTACTAAAAATACAAAAAAATTAGCCAGGCTTGGTAACACATGCCAGTATTCACAGCTACTTGGGAGGCTGAGGCAGGAGAATCTCTAGAATCCGCGAGGTGGAGGTTGCAGTGAGCTAAGATCATGTCATTGTACTCCAGCCTGGGCAATAAGAGTGAAACTCCGTCTCAAAAAAAAAAAAAAAAAAAAAAAAAAAAAAAAAATTAGCATAGCCGTTACATTTTAGAAAGTGAAACTACATGCTATGTTTCTAGCTCAGTAAATAGATGAACTTGTTGTCTTTGAATAACATAACAATTGAGCCTTGTACAGTACATCTTAAGATCAGATACTTTATTTTGAAGAGATAGAATCATCATGTAACAGACTGAAATTTTTTGGGACTTATTCTCTTCCACCATAGACACCAAACTTAGTGCCCAGAATAGTAATGGTAGCAAATGTTTATTGAACATTTTCTGTGTGTCAGACACTATTCTAAATGCTTTACATATATAAATATTTTAATTCTAACAAATATCCTGCAAGGTAGATGCTATTTCTGTAACCATTTTGTGCATGAGGAAACAGAGGTATTTATGAAGTTAAACAATTTCCCCAGTTACCTGGCTAGTAAGCAGCAAAACTGGGATTAGAAAGCAGTGGTATGACTCTAGAGTCTAGGTATAGGGCACATTGTGGGTTTGTAGTTAATATTGTCTATTTTATTAGCACACTTTATTATTTGAGATTATTAAATAATGAATCAGTCTAACCCATTTTCATTTTAGAATTTCCTTATGAAAATGACTATATGATTTTGGTTTTGCAGATCACCATCAACCATACTAGTTCATTTATTGATGGTAAAGAACAGCAAGCCAAGTAACAAGTTTGTGAAACATCTCTAAAATTACGAGTTTATCTCCACTAGTACCAGATTTACTGAAGATATTGAAAGCAGAATTAATTTTAGCCTTTTTTGTGGGGGGGGGGGGGCGCGGGGGGAAGAGATTGGGCTCACTGTCACCCAGGCTGGAGTGCAGTGGCGTGATCTTGGCTCACCACAACCTCTGCTCCCAGGGTCAAGTGATCCTCCCACCTTAGCCTCCCGAGTAGCTGGGACTACAGGCACATACCACCATGCCCAGTTAATTTTTTTTTATTTTTTGGGTAGAGATAGTTTTGCCATGTTGCCTAGGCTGGTCTTGAACTCCGGAGCTCAAGTGATCTGCCCACCTCGGCTTCCCAAAGTGTTGGGGTTACAGGAGTGAGCCACAGTGCCCCGCCTGCTGCTTTACCTCATTTCTTGCACCACACATCTTCTGGAGATGCCCTTACAAGGGGAGCATGGGAAGGGAGAACCAGCAAGTTTTGCCATATCCATAAGCTTATAATCTTTGTGATAGTGACAGGAAAACAGAGAAGTCTGTTTAAAAGAAATGATAATGAGGGAATTATTAGTAGGCCATGTAATTCAGTGGAGGGTAGCAAGAAATGTATTATATCATGGACAGTGTGATGAAATAGCACAAAAGTTTGATTTAGACAGGGAAATAAGAATGAGCTGTCCTGAGAATTTTTTTTTTTTTTGAGAAGGAGTCTCGCTCTGTTGCCTAGGCTGGATGGAGTGCAGTGGTGCGATCTCGGATCACTGCAAGCTCCGCCTCCCGGGTTCACACCATTCTCCTGTCTCAGCCTCCCGAGCAGCTGGGACTACAGGCGCCCGCCACCTTGCCCAGCTAGTTTTTTGTATTTTTTAGTAGAAACAGGGTTTCACCGTGTTAGCCAGGATGGTCTCGATCTCCTGACCTCGTGATCCGCCCGCCTCGGCCTCCGAAAGTGCTGGGATTACAGGCGTGAGCCACCACGCCCGGTCTCTTCTGAGATTTTTTTAAGTCTCTCACATTTATGGTAACATTTTCCCTTAGATAGATGCTGTCCCATTTTTCTTGTTTCTAGTGCAAGTCATATTTTCTGAACAAGACCATTAACTCCTTAAGGACAGGGATTGGGCCTTTTTTTGGTACCCTCTTTAGTTCTGGGTATATTAGTAGATGTTTTCTAAAAATGTAGTTGCTTTTTTGATTGATAGATCTCCTCGCTTTTTTTTAAAAGAGCTTGTTTTATAAAATGAAATCAAAGCACTGACAAGTTAAATTTTGTGGAACAGTTAAGATTTTTTAGGAGTGATTTGAAGGATGTGACAGATGATTTAAGTGGGTATTTAAATGTGAGAAGCACTCTTTTTTTTTTTTTTTTTTT
>NW_016834786.1:95870-101100 GCF_001698545.2 Rhinopithecus bieti | reverse complement strand
TTTTTTGAGACGGAGTTTCACTCTGTCACCCAGGCTGGAGTGCAATGGCACGATCTCGGCTCACTGCAAGCTCTGCCTCCCGGGTTCACACCGTTCTCCTGCCTCAGCCTCCCGAGTAGCTGGGACTACAGGCGCCCGCCACCACACCCGGCTAATTTTTTTGTGTTTTCAGTAGAGACGGGATTTCATCATGTTAGGCATGGTCTTGATTTCCTGACCTCGTGATCCACCCACCTTGGCCTCCCAAAGTGCAAGTGCTGGGATTACAGGCCTGAGCCACCTTGCCTGGTGCAGAGTGTTGAAAGCATGATAATTGAAGTACCTTATTTATTTATTTATTTATTTTTGAGATGGAGTCTCGCTCTGTTGCACAGGCTAGAGTGCAGTGGTGTGATCTCAGCTCACTGCAACCTCTACCTCCCGGTTCAAGCGATTCTCCTGCCTCAGCCTCCCAAGTAACTGGGATTACAGGTTCCTGCCACCACGCCAGGCTAATTTGTTTGTATTTTTAGTAGAGATGGGGTTTCATCATGTTGGCCAGGCTGGTCTCTAACTCCTGACCTCAAGTGATCCACCTGCCTCAGCCTCCCAAAATGCTGGGATTACAGGCCAGCCAAAGTAGCTTTTTTAAAAAAGTGATAATAGAATAGAATAGAATTTGTCCTAGGGCTGTGCCTCCTTGTTGAACATGTTCCCTGATTGGCTGACGCAGAGGTGTAAAATTTGCATTTTCTGGCATGTAACCTAACTGTCTCAGGAAGTGTCTCTGCAGAAGTAGTTTCTGGTTTCTCTAGTTTTATAGAATTAAGAATTTAAGAACGGAAAGAAAATAAAGTTTCCTGCTTTTCAACAGAACAGGACAGAGCTCTTGAAACAAGACCATATGGAAGCATCCTGCTTGAGTGCCCATGTGTTTGATGGTGAGGTTGGGGCAGATGGTACAAGGCAGGGTTCTTGGCCGCTTGGTCAAAGATTTTGGAGATGATAGAAGTTAGGTGGCTAGTGCTAAGGAAGGACTGTTGTATGTTGTGTGTCTTGGGCCTGTCTGCCTAAGAGGTGGAGCGTCCTCACAGAGAGGAAGGAAATTGATGTATTTGGTAAGATAAGAAAAGAGGCAGGGGAGATGCAGAGCTGGAATGATAAAGCTTGCAATTGCATCTAAACCTCCCCCTGAGATAAGGGAGAGGGAGACAAGATGATACAGTGTGAGAAATAAGATTCCAGATCCCTGGCGTCTTATGTTCTCTGGAGCCTTCAAGTAAGATCCTGCAGGGACTCTAGGGTTTTTCTGTTTAAACTTGAAGCTGTTTTGATTCCTTTTTGAGAGACAAGCCAAAAGCTGTATTTATAGAACTTGTTTTGACATATTATCTCACCCTGTCCCTTGCCTTCTTTACTGGAATCCAGCTAATGTTGTACTTTGCCTTGGCAGGAAAGGTTGATTGAAGAAAATGTATAGATATACAGCTGAGTGATTGAAAATAGCTTCAGACTTTGTAAATAGGTCATACATGAGGTTTGAGGTCCCAGCTGCATGAATGTTAGTTGAATTGCTGGAATAATTGTAAGTGGTGTGATATAATTATGATATACTGCTGGATCACCTGGACAATGGCAGTTTCCACACAGAAGTTTCAGGCAAAGCAGGAGAAAAATACAAAACCAAAATGCTGTTTTGGAACAGAGTATGAGTTGAGGTTTTTCTTTACTTTGTGCTTTATAGTTCCACGAGTTTTCCTTTCTTTTTTTTTAAGTGGCAGTAATGAACTTATGGGTTGCAGGGGGAAGTGGAGGAGGGCATATGGTGTCTGCAGGCTAGGTTGCCATGTTCCAAAAGCTTGAGTTTTCTTTAAAAAAATTTCAGTAGGCCAGGCACAGTGGCTCATGCCTGTAATTTTGGCACTTCAGGTCGATCACCTGAGGTCACGAGTTCGAGACCAGCTTGGCCAACATGGTGAAACCCCATCTCTACTGAAAATACAAAAAAGTAGCTGGGTGTGGTGGCAGGTCCCTGTATTCCCAGCTGCTCAGGAAGCTGAAGCAGGAGAATCGCTTGAACCTGGGAGGCGGAGGTTGCAGTGAGCCAATATTGTGCCATTGCACTCTAGCCTGGGCAACAAGAGCATAACTTCGTCTCAAAAAAAAAAAAAATTTTGTAGAACAGGTAACGTGTTCACATGTAAACCATTGAACCACTGTTCCACCTCTGCAACTACTGTTAGCAATTATTTCTTTATCCATCCAGAGATACTCTGTTCATATACAAGCCATGCGTAATTCCTTTCTTATATGAATACATCTTGATCAGTTAGCTGCCTTATTTTCTTTAATAGCTACATAGTGTTCTGTTGTATGGCTATACTATATTGAATAGCCTTCAATTAATGGGCATATGTTTTCAGGTTTTGCTGATATAAACAATGTTCTTATGAGTGCCCCTTTGCATACTTCGTATACATCAGATAAAGATTATTTGTAAGCTGTATTTCTAGAACTGGGATTGCTGAAATCAAAGGACGTATCTTTTTTTTTTTTTTTTTTTTTCTCTGTTTGTTGTTTTAGACAGACTCTTTCTCAGTTGTCCAGGCCGGAGTGCAGTGGCATGATCACAGTTTGCTGCAGCCCATACCTTCTGGGCTCAAGTGATTCTCCCGCCTCAGCTTCCCAAGTAACTGGGACTACAGGCATGCGGCACCACACCCAGCTAATTTTTAAATTGTTTTGTAGAGATAAGTCTCACTATATTGCCCAAGCTGGTTTGAAACTTGTAGGCTCAAGAAGTCCTCCTCCCAAAGTGCTGGGATTATAAGTGTGAGCCACTGTGCTCAGCTCAGTTTTCAATATTGATGAGATACTATCCCTTTTTATATTTTGCAAGTGATATTATCCATTGAAAAATATTAGTGAGCTGAGCGCAGTGGCTTATGTCTGTAATCCCAGCACTTGGGGACACTGAGGCAAGTGGATCACCTAAGGTCAGGAGTTCAAAACCAGCCTGGCCAACATGGCGAAACCACATCTCTACTGAAAAAATACAAAAATTAGCCAGGCTTGGTGGCTTGGGCCTGTAGTCCCAGCTACTGGGGAGGCTGAGGCAGGAGAATTGCTTGCAACTGGGAGGCAGAGGTTGCAGTGAGCCAAGATCATGCCACTGCACTCCAACCTAGGCGACAGAGCGAGACTCTATCTCAAAAAAAAAAAAAAAAAAAAAAGAATATTATTAGTGGAAATGGGGAGGCCTAATAATTGCAATGTCAATCAAGCAATTACCCTGAAGAGTTACTAGAATAAACATAGGATCTGCAATACCTGGAAGATTTAAGAAACCTTCTTGAGATGAGCTTAATTGTCAGCTGTAGCAATCATTATTGCTGTTATTGCTGGAGAAGAGGCAAGTTGCCTCCAGGAGGTAGGAGCAGCTGCTCCCCTTCCTTTTAAACTAAATTTGGGGGGAATTTGGTGATACTAGCTAAATCTGCAAGTCATCTCTATTTTACTTTCAGTGTATTAGAGCATTGCCTTTACTCACTTATTACGATGTTGACCAATTCGAAAATCATTTGTGGTCCCTGGGCAATTCTGTCCTTTTCTCTCTTTTTTTATTTTTATTTTTTATTTTGAGACAGTCTTGCTTTCTCTCTCAGACTGTAGTGTAGTAACGTGATCTCAGCTCACCTCCCGGGTTCAAGCAGTTCTTTCTGCTGTAGCCTCCCAAATGGCTGGGATTACAGGCTTGCCACATGCTCGGCTAATTTTTGTATTTTTAGTAGAAATAGGGTTTCACCATGTTGAACCCGGGAGGCAGAGGTTGCAGGGAGCCGAGATCACACCACTGCCCTCTAGACTGGGCGACAGAGCAAGACTCTGTCTTTAAAAAATAAATAAATAAATAATAAAGAGAGGCAAAGCAATCTTTTGAGTTTCCTAATAAAAAACATTTTACAAGCTACCTTATTTTACCAAATACAGCACTGTGACTCGAGAAAGTCCAAGTCCCAGTGGTTGGTTGTGGAACCCAGTTCTCTTAATCCCTTATCTTCCCTTTAGTTCCTTCATCTGAAAAATGGGAATAAAAATGCTGAAGAATCTCCTTTGAGCACT
Source organism: Rhinopithecus bieti (assembly GCF_001698545.2). NCBI lineage: Eukaryota > Metazoa > Chordata > Mammalia > Primates > Cercopithecidae > Rhinopithecus > Rhinopithecus bieti. Next base: position 96,999 of record NW_016834786.1, on the reverse strand, counting down.
CAGAAAAATAATTATAGTCATTTCCAAAGGTTACGTATTATAATGACTCTGCAAGAGACATCAAGATTATAAGGTGATTTTAAAAGTAACTCTGACAGTGCTTGAGAAAAAAATTAGTCACATTCTGCCTACATGGTACTAACATATGGTGCAGCCCTGATGAGCCGCACAAGTGGGCTGAAATCAAAATGCAGTTGGAAAGAGGAGCAGTAGTGACTCACTAGATGAGACAGATTTGGCCTCATGGCAGGGCAGTGAAACTAAGAAGGAACTGTGGCCTTAGAACATGCCAAATTTGAGCAAGCGATCATGAATATTATGGAAAGGTTGAATGACTGAGCCTTTGGGTTTGAATTAGGTACTTTGTCTGGTATCACAGTCCTTGTAGCTAGCACCCTCCCTTGGTGTCTTCAGAGCTCCCACTTCTTCCACCTCTATGCATTCTTCCCCTTACTTCTGTGTATTACTTCTGTGCCTTTGAAGGTAGAAGCCACCAGGCAAATACTTAACACTGATATGCCTGGAACGTTGGGTTCATACTACAGTGATAGGTAGAAGCATTAGTAATTCTGCCCAGAGAAAGCTGTGCATTAGCTTAGCTACCATATGTAAATTGCTACTGCTACATCCAGCAATTTGTTGTCCACTGTTGACAGTACTGCCATGGGAAAGAAATAGGAACTATAGAAATAATTAGATTCCTCCTCCCAACTCTCACCACAGTAGGAAGCTGTTTGGGGGGCAGAGAGGAAATATGGGGGATTTGAGAGTTACACTGAGAGAGTGGGCATTTGGGGGAGGAAATAGGAAAAGAGATTTTTTAAATTATTTGTTTATTTTTTGAAACAAGGTCTTGCTCTGTCACCCAGACTGCAGTGCAGTGGCACGATCATGGCTCACTGCAGCCTCAAACTTCTGGACTCAAGCAATCCTCCTACCTCAGCATCCAGATTAGGGCTACAGGCGCGTGCCGCCATGCCTGATTTTTTTTTTTTTTTAAGAGATGGGGTCTTGCTGTGTTGCCGAAGCTGGTCTCAAACTCCTGGGTGCTAGAGATGTTCCTGCCTTGGCCTCCCAAAGTGCTGGGATTACAGGGATGAGCCATCATGCCTGGCCGAAAATTTTTTTT
>NW_016834786.1:89631-95288 GCF_001698545.2 Rhinopithecus bieti | reverse complement strand
TTTTTTAGTAGAGACGGGGTTTCACCGTGTTAGCCAGGATGGTCTCGATCTCCTGACCTCGTGATCCGCCCGTCTCGGCCTCCCAAAGTGCCGGGATTACAGGCTTGAGCCACCGCACCTGGCCCCCGAAAAGATTTTTTAAAATGTTTTTTGCATGCTCTGTTTGCCTCATCTGAGTGCCTCTAAAATAGGGTGCCTCTCAGGTGAGATGACCTCTGGTTTAGGTGCTTACATACTCATGGAAAGATCATATAACTAAATAGGAGGTGAGCTAGATTAAGGAGGAAGGAGGAGAATAAAGAGCCTGCTCCCATCCAACTTTCGTGCACTATTTTTTTTGTATGATTTCTGAGGATTTAATAATTATGTTGGTTTTGTGAAATAGTTCTATTTATTGGTTGTGAATATGCAAGGATGCTATTGGCAGAGTCAAGCTTTAGGCCATTGGTGGCTCTGATCTTTTAATAATGACTGCTTACGAGAAAATGTTTGTCATTGTTACGTGAAAAAAAGTAGGTTGCGCAGTAGTATACTTAGCGTAATATTGAATTTGAAAATTCTGTGTATTTGAGGCTGGGCACGGTGGCTCATGCCTGTAATCCCAGCACTTTGGGAGGCCAAGGTGAGCCCATCACTTGAGGTCAGGAGTTCAAGACCAGCCTGGCCAACGTGCTGAAACCCTGTCTCTATTAAAAAATGCAAAAATTAGCAGGGTGTGGTGGTGCATGCCTGTAGTCCCAGCTACTCGGGAGGCTGAAGCAGAATTGCTTGAACCTGGGAGGCGGAGGCTGCAGTGAGCTGAGATCGCGCCACTGCACTCCAGCCTGGGTGACAGAACAAGACTCTATCTGGGGGGGGAAAAAAAGAAAATTTTGTGTATTTGAATGCTTTTACATTTTATTGTATGCATGGAAGAAATCCTGGTAGAATATAAACCAAAATATGGTTGTATGTATAATTAATTAATTAAAGTTGAGGAAATGGAAAAATTAAAACAGGAAGGAATAGTTATGAAATATTTTGTTTAAAAAAAGGTGGGTGGCTGGGCGTGGTGGCTTATACCTGCAATCCCAGCACTTTGGGGAGGCCGAGGCGGGCGGATCATGAGGTCAGGAGATCGAGACCATCCCGGCTAACACGGTGAAACTTTGTCTCTACTAAAAGTACAAAAAATTAGTCAGGTGTGATGATGGGCGCCTGTAGTCCCAGCTGCTCGGGAGGCTGAGGCAGGAGAATGGCGTGAACCCGGGAGGCGGAGCTTGCAGTGAGCCAAGATCACGCCACTGCACTCCAGCCTGGACGACAGAGCAAGACTCTGTCTCAAAAAAGAAAAAAAAAAGAGAGGGTGCTGCCCCCCGTGTTGCTTTTTTAAAACCAAGTACCTACAGTTTCAAGGGGGAAAAACCCCAAAAGTGCAAGTATGTCTCCATTCAGGAAAATTCATAGAAACTTTTTGTAATTACACCAGATAAACTGGGGAATTAAGTTCAACAATTGAAGGTCTGATATGTGTTACTTTTATTCAGGTGTTCTGTGGATATGAATATAAATGAGAAAGTCAGTTGAAATATAGTTCACTAACAACATTTTGAAATTAGGTTAAAATCAGTTTTACAGGTGAATCGTATGTGATGTGGACTAAACTAGATAACTTTAAAAACTTGTTTAGAGAAAATACAGTTATAGTTTTAGATGATTTAGTGTTAGTCTAGATTAATCTAGTCCCATCCTCTAGGGATTGGAAGTCTAAGGGGGGACCATTCTAAGAATGGTTGTGAACCTCTTACAGAATCTGATGAAAGCTGTGGATTTTGTCTTCAGGAAATCTCACTTGTCCATTTTCACATGGTTTAGCATAAAGTTTAGCCTGAAGTTTTTAGCCTAAAGCATTGTTGGATTTATAGGCCTCCAGCTCCTGAGAGGTCTGCTTCCCAGTTGATCCTTTTATCTGATTACTTGGCTCTCTGGAGCATGAGAGTAGGTGAATATGCAGTTTTCCGAAGCAGGGGACCTAACTTATTGAGCCCGGCATGTAACAGAAAGAAAGAAGTAAAGGGCATTGCAAGCTGACTAAAAAGTAATACTTTAAAGAGAATATACGTTTCACAAGTTAATTCTATTATTTGTCTCTTTTCTCTCTTCGGTTAAAAGTTTGGGCAGGGTGCGGAGGCTCACACCTGTAATCCCAACACTTTGGGAGGCTGAGGCGGGCGGATCACTTGAGGTCAGGAGTTCGAGACCGGCCTGGCCAACATGGCCAGACTCTATCTCTACTAAAAATACAAAAAAATTAGCCGGGCAGAGTGATTGCTCATCTCTTTAGAAAAAAAAAAAAAAAAAGTCCAGGCACGTTGGCTATGCCTGTAATTCCAGCACTTTGGGAGGCCAAGGCGGGTAGATCATGAGGTCAGGAGATCAGGACCATCCTGGGTAATACAGTGAAACCCTGTCTTTACTAAAAATACCAAAAAATTAGCCAGATGTGGTGGCGAGCGCCTGTAGTCCCAGCTGCTCGGGAGGCTGAGGCAGGAGAATTGTTTGAACCCAGGAGGCAGAAGTTGCAGTGATCAGAGATCATGCCACTGCACTCCAGCCTGGGCAACAGAATGGGACTCCATCTCAAAACAAAACAAAACAAAACAAAAAACCTGGCACAGTGGCTCACTCCTGTAATCCTAGCACATTCTGGGAGACCAAGGAGGGTGGATTGCCTAAGCTCAGGAGTTCAAGACCAGCTTTGGCAACATGGAGAAACCCTGTTTCTACTGAAAATACAAAACATTAGCTGGGCATGGTGGCTTGTGCCTGTAGTCCTAGCTACTTGGGAGGCTGAGGCAGAAGAAACACTTGAACCTGGGAGGCGGAGGTTGCAGTGAGTCGAGATCACGCCACTTCACTTCAGCCTGGACAACAGAGAGAGATACTGTCTCAAAAAAAAAAAAAAAAAAAAAAAAAAAACTCAAACTCAACTTTATGGCCCTTAGCATTTAAACAGACCTTTCTGTGGGTTATGTGCATGAGCTTCCTTGGAGACAATTTTTTTTTTTTTCTGAGACGCAGTCTCGCCCATGCTGGAGTGCAGTGGCCGGATCTCAGCTCACTGCAAGCTCCACCTCCCAGGTTTACGCCATTCCTTGGAGACAATTTTTAACCTGAAGCAGCCTTATTAGCCCAGATCCCTGTGATCTTGAGGGAGTCATTTCATCTCTTTGTGTCTTTTCTCATCTGCAAAATGGAGATAGCGTACATACGAGGATTAAATGTAAAGCACCCAAAACAGATCATAGTGTATGGTAAATGCTTAAAAAATGTTAGCTCTTACTTATTGCCACTTTACAAATGTCTAGACATTTCTCAGTACTTTTAGGTGATAAGGGTTTACAAACTTTAAATGCCATGTTCCATCAATTTGAAGATGTACATTTATTACCACTGATGGTGTGTTAAATACATTGATTCTAAAGATAGGAAAATTTATTGTTAAAAAAACCATTCGTGTCAAAGCCAGATATAATATTGGTGAATTATCTATTGTTTTGAATTATTTCATCTAGTTCTCATATTTCCCAAGAGATTACCTCTTATTTCCCAAAAGATTTACCCTGAGGGCCAAGAGAGACTGACAGTTGGGGCCTGCCTCTCCCTCCTCTATCTTTGACCTGAACAGTCTCACTTTCATGTTTAGGACAAAAACACTTCTGCTTTTAAGATCGTTTAAAAACCTCTAATCTGGATAGTTGTTAAATTATTTTTTGTTTCATTTTTTTTGAGAAAATCTTGCTCTGTTACCTAGGCTGGAGTGCAGTGGTGCCATCACAGCTCACTGCAGCCTCAACCTCTGGGCTCAAGCAATCCTCCCACCTCAACCTTCCAAGTAGCTGGGACTACGGACACACGTCACCATGCCCAACTAATTTTTTTTTCTTTTTGATAGAAGCAGGGTTTCACGATGTTGTCCAGGCTGGTCTCAAACTTGTGGGCTCAAGTGATCCTCTCACCTGAACTTCCCAGAGTGTTGGGATTATAGGTATGAGCCACTGTACCCAGCTAAATTCTTTTTTTCCTGGCTAAATTCTTTATTAGCTCCCTGTCTTATATCAAAAAAGTTTTTCAAGGCCGGGCGCGGTGGCTCAAGCCTGTAATCCCAGCACTTTGGGAGGCCGAGACGGGCAGATCACGAGCTCAGGAGATCGAGACCATCCTGGCTAACACCGTGAAACCCCGTCTCTACTAAAAAATACAAAAAACTAGCCGGGCGAGGTGGCGGGCGCCTGTAGTCCCAGCTACTCGGGAGGCTGAGGCAGGAGAATGGCCTAAACCCAGGAGGCGGAGCTTGCAGTGAGCTGAGATCCGGCCACTGCACTCCAGCCTGGGCGGCAGAGCGAGACTCCGTCTCAAAAAAAAAAAAAGTTTTTCAAGGAATTATTAAGGTTGCCTACTAACAGTTGTTAGTAAGAGTGAGCTGGCCAGATGCCGGGGCTTGCGTCTGTAATCCCAGCACTTTGTGAGGCCAAGGGGGCTGGATCGCTTGAGCCCAGGAGTTCAAGACCAGCCTGGGCAACATGGCAAAACTCTTTCTCTACAAAAAATACAAAAATTAGCCGGGCGTGGTGGTACGCACCTGTAGTTCAAGCTACTTGGGAGGCCGTGGTGGGAGGATTGCTTGAGCCCAGGAGGCGGAGGTTGCAGTGAGCCAAGGTGACACCACTACATTCCAGCCTGGGCGACAGAGCGAGACCCTCAGAGGAAAAAACAAAAACAAAAAACAGTGAGTCTTACTAATGAGGCCAAGTTCATGGGCTTAGGACTTATGTATGTTATTGAACATCATTGTGCCATAGGCCCTTGTCTCTGGAGTTTGTGATCTAGCACGTGCTATGTAAGAGCTGCTGATGGTGACTGAGTCAGTGCCAGTCATCCTGGGAAAGACACTGTTTTGTCATTTACTCAGTGTACAAGCTGTATAGGCCAGTAGAAAACACTAAGAAATTTTTATAAAGAGCTTATTACCTTGCCTATTCTAAGAAAGGCTTTTAGGTGATCTCAGAGCCTTTTCTGTCAGTCAAGAACAATTAAAAAACTTCTTATGAGGTTGTATTTTATTTTATTTATTTATTTTTTTGTCATATGCACATTTTAATACTACTTTTTTTTATTATTATACTTTAAGTTCTAGGGTACATGTGCATAACGTGCAGGTTTGTTACATATGTATACTTGTGCCATGTTGGTGTGCTGCACCCATCAACTCGTCAGCACCCATCAACTCGTCATTTACATCAGGTATAACTCCCAGTGCAATCCCTCCCCCCTCCCCCCTCCCCATAATAGGCCCCGGTGTGTGATGTTCCCCTTCCCGAGTCCAAGTGATCTCATTGTTCAGTTCCCACCTATGAGTGAGAACATGCGGTGTTTGGTTTTCTGTTCTTGCAATATTTTGCTGAGAATGATGGTTTCCAGCTGCATCCATGTCCCTACAAAGGACACAAACTCATCCTTTTTTATGGCTGCATAGTATTCCATGGTGTATATGTGCCACATTTTCTTAATCCAGTCTGTCACTGATGGACATTTGGGTTGATTCCAAGTCTTTGCTATTGTGAAAGTGCCACAATGAACATATGTGTGCATGTGTCTTTATAGCAGCATGATTTATA
>NW_016834786.1:81415-88561 GCF_001698545.2 Rhinopithecus bieti | reverse complement strand
TATATATATATATATACACACACACACACACACACACACACACACACACACACACACAGCTTTTTTGAGGCTGGGCACAGTGGCTCACCCCTGTAATCCCAGCACTTTGGGAGGCCGAGGTGGGCGGATCCCCTGAAGTCAGGAGTTCGAGACTAGCCTGACCAGCATGGTGAAATCCCATCTCTACTAAAAATACAAAATTAGCCGGGCATGGTGGCGCATGCCTATAATCCCAGCTATTCAGGAGGCTGAGGCAGAGAATTGCTTAAACCTGGTAGGCGGAGGTTGCAGTAAGCCAAGATCGCGTCATTGCACTCCAGCCTGGACAACAGGAGCGAAATTCTGTCTCAAAACAAACAAACAACCTTTTTTTTTTTTTTTTTTGAGATGGAGTTTCGCTCTGTCGCCCAGGCTGGAGTGCAGTGGTGCAATCTCGGATCACTGCAAGCTCCACCTCCCGGGTTCACGCCATTCTCCTGCCTCAGCCTCCCCATTAGCTGGGACTACAGGCGCCTACCACCATGCCCCGCTAATTTTTTGTGTTTTTAGTAGAGACGGGGTTTCACCGTGTTAGCCAGGATGGTCTCAATCTCCTGACCTTGTGATCTGCTTGCCTCGGCCTCCCAAAGTGCTGGGATTACAGGCGTGAGCCACCGCGCCCGGCCAGAACAAACAACCTTTTTTGTGTATTGGACTATTTATTCATTTGCCTTTCTCCAAGTGAGAGGATCCTGTGTGGAAGATTACAGTGTTTTTTATTTATTTTTTGTGTGTGTGTGTGTGTGTGTGTTTGAGGTTTCCTTTAAAAAGTCTTTCAGTGGCTTAGGAGTAGGATGATACCCTGTTTATGTGGAGTTTTTTGTTTGTTTGTTTTGTTTCTTAAATTCATTTTTTTTTTTTTGGTCTTTCTGTTGGACTGGCAGTTAAAATGTTCATAGCCCCCTAAGGGCTGCTGTGTTCTCTGGACTTAAGATACCTGTCCCTTACCCTTTCGTGTATTGATCTTCCTTAACAACTCCAGGTCTCCCTTTTGCTCTCTTTATCTTGGAGATTCCCTGACTAGTTTGCAGTCTGAGTCTGGTCTCAGAGGGTAGAAGTGATGCCTGTGAAAACCAATCACATAATAACACTGTTTTTCAAACTGTGTTTCACGTAAAATTTGGAGGGAAGTGTGATTCCCTGGCCTTTTCTTTGCTCTTTACGTCTTCCAGAAGAACTCTTAACAAGTAGAAATTTAACTTGCTGTCCACCATCTGTGATAACCACTACAGAGCCTTCTCAGGACACACTATCTCAGTAAAAGTTGGTACCTCCTGAATTATGGTCACATTTCTCTAGAGAGACAGATCTACCAAGAAGCCATGGGCAGTTTATCTTCCTTAGCATCTGAATCCTTAGGGTAGTCCTCACCTTAAATGGTCATAATGATAAAGGATTGAATGAAGTTTGTGAACTTAGTAAATGGAAGTTCCTTTTTTCTTGATAACTTTTGATGGTGTAGACAGGTGCAAATAAATGCTTTTAGGAAATTCTTTTTTAAAAAATTAGTTTAAGCTTTGCCCTTAAAATTATTGGAACATATCACTACTTTATTAGCAAAATTGGAAACTAATTAAGTCTGTGTGAAAAGTTAATACTTAGCACCTATTTTATGCCAGTTAAGAAATGTCTCTGTCTTCAGGGAGGATAGGCAGTGTCTTACTAGTTAGTTCTGGGTCTGGCTTTGTCTTTCAGAATTCTTGTACTTTCCAATGTAGACATTGTCCTTGGTGACTTTGAATAGTTTATTGTCTGTAATGAGAGCCAGATAGAAATACAGCTGGCAGGAGTTGTACGTGGAAGTTCGTAGGAATTTGGGCAGTTTTATATAATCAGTCTTTACTTGCAAGATTGTTTGATAATGTTTAAAAATAAAACCAATTGGTTTTGTGGTTCCTCTGTTTGCTTTTACCTTCAATTAACTTCCCCATCTTCTGATTTTTTTTGGTTTCAGTGGTTCACCGCCGCACTAGAGCCACCAAGATGCATTTACGGTGGCAGGAACTTGGTTGCTTTTGTAGGGTTTCATGCCCGGCACCTATGTATTCAGGAAGGTTGCTTTGGGGAAATAGTGTGGTCTCTCCACATTAATAACATGATCCTTAATTGCTAAAATAATTATACAGCCGTTAGCTTTTCTTAGTCTCCCATCCAAAAGCAGATGTTAAAAATGATTGTTTTGGTGACCTAGATGTATTGAAATTCAACCTCATAAATTCTAGTCATTGTTTTGCTATTTGTTATGACATTTTAGGGCAAGACTCTTTTAAGCCTTTTAGTATTTTACTTCCCCCATCGTTTAAGTTGATGGTGTTTTAAAATTAGCCTTGAGATATTAAATGCAACTTATCTTTAAGGTATTAAATAAAAAGGGTGCAGGAGGAGTACTTCTGTATTTTTATCTTCTGCCATGGTGACAAAGGGGCTTTTCTTTGGAAAGAGGCTATATATCTCGAGTCATGAGAGATGTCTAGGCATGGCCCACTTATTTTTCTTTCCTTGGTTTTTTAGAGTGAAGACATAGTCCAGAGAGGGAAGTGTAAAGCTACAGGTATGGGCTAACTACTGAATGGGTGTGCTCCATGGCTATCTTTTTAACCTTCTTGCATGAGGCCTGCTATGCAGATATGAAAAAGTTGCTTTCAGAAAGGTGATGGCTTCTTTTCTACATTATGGGATAACATTTGCAAAATGTATGTCTCTGGGAAGCTAGAAATATTTTTTTGCCCTCTTTTCCAACTCTTTCTCCTTAGCTATTTTCTAAGGCAGGCTTATCTCCCACTAAAACTAGCTACTGCCTAGTTCTTACAGCTGTTGGGGTAAACGTGTATATGTTGGAGGGAGCTGGGAGGAATACTCTACACCAGACTTGTCCAACCCGCGGCCTGTGGGCTGCATGTATCCCAGGACGACTTTGAATATAGCCTAACACAAATTTATGAACTTTCTTAAAACATGAGGTTTTTTTTTTTGAGCCAGAGTCTTGCTCTGTCACCCAGGCTGGAGAGCAGTGGCACAATCTTGGCTCACTGCAACCCCTCCGCCTCCCAGGTTCAAGCGATTCTCCTGGCTCAGCCTCCCGAGTAGCTGGGACTATAGGCATGCGCCACCATGCCTGGCTAATGTTTTGTACTTTTAGTAGAGACAGGGTTTCACCGTGTTAGCCAGGATGGTCTCTATCTCTTGACCTCGTGATCCACCCTCCTTGGCCTCCCAAAGTGCTGGGATTACAGGCGTGAGCCACCACGCCCGGCCTGCAATTTTTTTTTTTTGACTCATCGGCTATCATTAGTGTATTTTATTTGTGGCCCAAGACAATTCTTCTTCCAGTGTGGCACAAGGAAGACTAAAGATTGGACACCACTGGAACAGAGATGAGGACAGAACTTAGTAGGTTCCATACAGACAATAATACCTTTCTTGAACCAGAATTTATTCAACATACTGATTTTTTTGGGGGGGGGGATGGAGTTTCACTCTTGTCACCCAGGCTGGAGTGCAGTGGCGCGATCTCAGCTCACTGTAGCCTCTGCCTCCTGGGTTCAGGTGATTCTCGTGCCTCAGCCTCCCGAGTAGCTGGGATTACAGGTGCCTGCTACTGCGCCTGGCTAATTTTTGTATTTTTAGTAGAGACGGAGTTTCATCATGTTGGCCAGGCTGGTCTCGAACCCCTGACCTCAGGTGATCCCCTGGCCTCGGCCTCCCAAAGTACTGGGATTACAGGTGTGAGCCACTGTGCCTGGCTAACATACTAATTTTTTTATTTTTATTTTCTTTTTGAGACAGAGCCTCACTCTGTCACTCAGGCTGAAGTGCGGTGGCATGATCTCGGCTCACTGCAAGCTCCACCTTCCGGGTTCACACCATTCTCCTGCCTCAGCCTCCCGAGTAACTGGTACTACAGGCACCTGCCACCACGCCTGGCTAATTTTTTTGTATTTTTTTAGTAGAGAAGGGGTTTCACCGTGTTAGCCAGGATGGTCTCCATCTCCTGACCTCGTGATCTGCCTGCCTTGGCCTCCCAAAGTGCTGGGATTACAGGTGTGAGCCACCTCCCCTGGCCTAACATACTGGTTTTTAAATCAGCACTGGAGCTTAAATAAAGTATAAACTTACAGTATATTGTTACCAACTAAGAAATGCACTTAAGTTCCAGAACTAGTGTGGGATCTGAAAGTATGACTTGATTGAAAGGGTGGTCACAATTTGACAGGACTTTGTTGGGTCAGGGTTACTGACAGATACTCCAAGGAAGGCTCTGAGGCTATACTAGTGCTGAGTACAGAGTCTTTCTGTGATTAAGGATAGGGGGAGGAAACGGAAAACTTTTTAGTTCTCAAAATGGTGATGTTTTTGTCATATCCTTTCAGTATACCATATGTGATAATTTTACAGGCAAAGCAACTTGCACACAACAAATTATTAAACGTGGTGCTTTTTTTGGTACGGTGATTTTAGATTTGAAATGGAAATTTTTTTGTGTGTGTGTGATGGAGTGTCACTCTGTTGCTCAGGCTGGAGTGCAATGGCGTGGTGTTGGCTCACTGCAACCTCCGCCTCCTGGGTTCAAGCAATTCTCCTGGCTCAGCCTCCCAAGTAGCTGGGACTACAGGCACCCGCCACCACATCCAGCTAATTTTTGTATTTTTAGTAGAGATGGGGTTTCACCATGTTGGCCAAACTGGTTTAGAACTCCTGACCTTAGGTGATCCGCCCACCTCGGCCTCCCAAAGTGCTGGGATTATAGGCATGAGCCACCACGCCCAGCCTGAAATGGAGACTTTTTATGTTTTATTTATTTTGTTTTGTAAGGCAGGGTCTTACTGTATTGCCCGTGCTGGAGTGTAGTGGTGCGAGCAAGTCTCACTGCAGCCTTGACCTTCCTGGGCTCAGGTGATCCTCCCACTTCAGCCTCACAAGTAGCTGGGACTACAGGTGGGCACCATCATGCCTCACTATTTTTTGTATTTTTTTGTAGAGATGGCACCAAGTTGCCCAGGCTAGTCTTGCCTGAGCTCAAACGATGCTCCTGCCTTGGCCTTCCAAAGTGCTGGGATTAAAGGTGTTTCCCACTGTGCCCAGCCAGAAAAATTCTTTTTACAATATTTCTCTTGCTTCTTTAACCCCCCTTCCCACCATGCAGAAATTTTTACATTGTCTAGATTCTTATGGAAAACTTAGCTTTGTTTGTTTGTTTGTTTTTGAGACAGGGTCTTGTTCTATTGCCCAGGCTGGAGTGCAGTGACTCAATCTTGGCTCACTGCAGCATTGACCTCCTGGGCCCAGTCACTCCTCATGCCTCAGCCTCCTGAGTAACTGAGACTACAGTGTGCACCACCACACTCAGCTAATGTTTTGTATTTTTTTGTAGAGGTCGGTCCTGCTTTGTTGCCCAGACGAGTCTCAAACTCCCGGGCTTGAGCAGTCTGCCCACCTTGGCCTCCCAAAGTGTTGGGATTATAGGCATGAGCCTGTGTTCCTGGCCCATAAATTATTCTTAACTGTAACATTTTGTAACAATAACAGACATTTTCCACCAAGTGAAATATAATTACCACAGAAATAATTACCAATTTGTGTCAGCATATTTTACCTGTGCAAGGTAGTTGGTTGGGAGCTCAGGAGACCCACTAATTTTTTTTTTTTTTTTTTTTTTTTTTTTTTTTTTTGGTGAGACAGTCTCGCTCTGTCGCCCAGGCTAGAGTGAGTGGTGCGATCTCCACTCACTGCAAGCTCCGCCTCCCGGGTTCGCACCATTCTCCTGCCTCAGCCTCCCGAGTAGCTGGGACCACAGGCGCCGTCACCGCGCCGGGCTCATTTTTGTATTTTTGGTGGAGACGGAGTTTCACCGTGTTAGCCAGGATGGTCAATTATATTATAAATACTCAATTTAAGAAATGAAATTTAGGTCCAAGAAGGTACTGTGTAAAAATTTAAGTTACTATAGTTGGTTATTTTCAAGTATCAGTTGCTTACTTTTTTAATCTCTTATATCATCTCACTGCCAGAAACTCGGGGGTAAAATACCCAGTCCACCTAGCAGCAGTCTGAGGTTGTGACCATTCCCTAGATTTTTGCAATTTGAATTCCCTTGTATAGATTGATGGTGACTTTTAATGACTTTGATTCCCTTTTCAGTAGTAGCTTCTAATCTCCTCTGTGCTTATATAACTAGACTTCACTTTATTGCCCTTTCAAACATCCTTAGATTATTGGGGTGGAAGTGTAAAATCTGTTCACCTGTTGTAGAACTCCCTGGTAGACATTTGCATAAACTACCTAGGCTTTTTTGCTTAACTGTGCTTTTGTTGGCTTTTTCATCCTTTTGGCAAAACATACTGTGATTGCTAGCCTTTCTCTTTTCTAATCCAGTTTTACATCTTCCTGTTAAGTTTATACTATGCCTATATCCTAAATGCAATGAATGCTGTTCTGTTGAGTGTTTTTCTTACCTATATTGATCATTTTTAATGATTTGGGTTCTTAATGTTACAGCAGGCTGATTGCTCCTACCTTCACTTAATCGGGCTTTGAATTGTTGCTCTTTTAAATAGTAGAGAATGGGGCCGGGCGCGGTGGCTCAAGCCTGTAATACCAGCACTTTGGGAGGCCGAGACGGGCGGATCACGAGGTCAGGAGATCGAGACCATCCTGGCTAACACCGTGAAACCCCGTCTCTACTAAAAATACAAAAAATGAGCCGGGCGAGGTGGCGGGCGCCTGTAGTCCCAGTTACTCGGGAGGCTGAGGCAGGAGAATGCGTAAACCCGGGAGGCGGAGCTTGCAGTGAGCTGAGATCCGGCCACTGCACTCCAGCCTGGGCGACAGAGTGAGACTCCGTCTCAAAAAACAAAAAACAAAAAAAGTAGAGAGTGTTCAAGTCAGAGAAAACAGACAGACGGACAACCAGGGAGAGAAGAGGAAACCATGAAAGTACATTCAGAGTGAAAGGAACAGGTGATAAAAAGAGGCTGAGGGAAAGTTAAGGCCTTCTTTTGCAGCAGACCCTTGGTTATAACCCCTCCCATCACCTCTGTATTTCTAATGCTTCCTTTGTGGGAAAAGGCTGGAATGTCTATCTGATTTTTATTTATTTATTTATTTATT